>NW_024044893.1:296762-413997 GCF_015852505.1 Tachyglossus aculeatus
TAGCCAGAAATATAGAGACGGTTTCTACCCAACAGCGGGCTACCAGTCTAGAAGGGGGAGACAGACAACAAAACAAAACATATTAACAAAATAAAATAAATAGAATAAATATGTACAAGTAAAATAAATAAATAGAGTTATAAATATGTGCAAACATATATACATATATACAGGTGCTGTGGGGAGGGGAAGGAGGTAAGGCGAGGGGATGGGGAGGGGGAGGAGGGGTAGAGAAAGGAGGGGGCTCATTCTGGGAAGGCCTTGATTTAGACTGTGAGCCCTATGTGAGATAGGGACCGTGTCTAACGTAATTACCTCGTTTCTACCCCAATGCTTAATACAGTGCCTGACACATAGTAGGCATCATCTCCACTTTACAGAACACTGTAGTAAGCACCTGGGAGAGTACAACAAACTTTGAGGAAGACGGAAAGAGAAAGGGCAGAGACAGAAACAGTGCAAGATAGTGAAATAGACATGGAGACATTTGGGAACACAGAAACCAAGTAAGGTGAAGGAAATGTGGCAGAGAAGGGGTTAGAGAAATAGAGTTTGAAGAAGGACCACCAGGAAGTAATCAATCCATCGATAAATCGTATTTTTGAGTGCTTACTGTGTGTACTCAATAAGTAAAAATTATAATAATAATATATTGTTATCTTTTAGACTGTGAGCCCACTGTTGGGTAGGGACTGTCTCTATGTGATGCCAATTTGTACTTCCCAAGCGCTTAGTACAGTGCTCTGCACATAGTAAGCGCTCAATAAATACGATTGATTGATTGATTGATATTGTGCACTCGATTAATAATAAATAAGCACTTGGGGGCAGAGATACAGAGATTCATAGATGGTCACCTACAACTGCAAAAGACCGTCAAATGGAAAAATAGAAAGATAAAGAAAAGAGGAAGGAGGTGAGCAAGAGAAGGCAAGGAGAAAGAGGGTGCTCCAGCAAATCCTGCCCGGTGCTGTCACTGCATAACAGGACGGCCAAGGAATTCGGAAGAAGGAGGCAGACCACACCAGTTCGCTGAGTTATAGAGGTTTACTGTGTGGACATATACTCACAGACTGGCCCTGGGTGGCTGCAAGGCCCCTAACAACACACCATAACCCCCGAAGCTATGGGCGGAGTTTATATAGCCCCTGCAAACTATGAGCTTGCTATTAGTTGTTTATAGCTACAACCTAGAAATCCTGGGAGGGCCAACCGATACGAGGGGGCTTCGTATAAGCAACCCACAGCAAGGCTACACTACAAGGTTGCAAAGCGGGAACTGTTTCCAATCAGATAGACATCCTGGGACAATGACCCGCTCACCCATAGGGATGAGACAGCATTCTACGGATGTATACTAAGAAGCAGAACGTGGAAGAGCGGGTGGGGGCCAGGGCATTACCACTACAGAGAGAAAGAGAAAGAGAGGAAGAAGCAAGAGGAAAAGAGGGTGAAAGAGAAAAGGAGAGGAAGAGATACAGGGTGATAGGTTAGGGGGGAAACAAGTAGAAAAGAGAAGAGAGAGGGAGAGAAGAGAAAGTTGACTGGCAACAAGATACCTATCTGTACTTTTCTGTACACTCAATCAGTATGAGCACTTACCGTGTGTAGGGGCACTGTACTAAGCACTTAGGAGAGTACAATCAGTCAATCGATGGCATTTATTGAATGCTTACTGTCTGCAGACCACTATACTAAGTGCTTCACTCTTATTTAAACTCACTGGAGAATCTTTGGGATGACTGTTTTAAACTCTATAATCCTTTACAATCTATAATAATAACAATAATAAACTATAACCCCCAAACTGTAAGATCACTGTGGGAAGGGAACTCTTGTTGTATTGTACCGCCTGCCCCCCAAGCACTCAGTACTGTGCTCAGGTCACACAGTAAGTTCCCAAAAAATATCATTGATTAATTGATTGAGGGTGCTGATTTCTACTCGTCCCAAATATTGAAATTTCCATCAGTTTCCCAGCTGTTCCTGAGTCTACTGAGATGCTCCAGTGTAGAGGTATGATATTCTGCTCCCTTTCTACTCCTGCACAAAGGCTGAAATACTTTCCTTTCGACACTGGCCTCTCCTCTGACAAAGCACCAGCTGTTCCTTGGAGGATTCCCAGAGGGCATCTACCGGGAGTTTTGCCTGGAAGTGGCATTTCTTAGACGTTCACCCAATCTTGAATAATAATAATGATAATGATGATGGTATTTGTTGCATCCTTACTATGTGCCAAGCACTCTTCTAAGTGCTGGGTGAGATACAAGTTTACAGGTTGTCCCAAGTAATGTTGACAGTCTTAATCCCCATTTTACAGATGAGGTAACTGAGGCATAGAGAAGTTAAGTGACTTGCCCAAAGTCGCACAGCTAACAAGTGGCAGAGCCGGGATTAGAACCCACGATCTCTGACTCCCAAACCCTTGCTCTTTCCAGTAAGCCACACTGCTCCTGGGGACCCTGAAGTCCTGCAGAGAGGAGGTCCAGACCTGCCCAATGTGATACAGAGTCACCTGACATGATACTCTTTAGACTGTAAGCTCACTGTGAGCAGGGAATGTGTCTATTAATTGTTGTGTTGTGTCTCCCAAGCACTTAGTACAGTACTCTGCACACAGTAAGTACTCGATAAATACTATTAATTTATATATAATAATAATATATTTTTATTAGATTATTTAATTCTATTAATGTCTGTGCTCCTCTTTCGACTGTAAGCTCATTTTGGGCAGGGAATGTGTCTACCAACTCTGCTATATTGCACTATCCCAAGTGCTTAGTACAATGCTCTGCACACAGTAAGTGCTCAATAAATGTGATTGACTGCCTGACCGATCTCTCCTATGAATCGTGGCAGTAGAACTTGGGAATGCTGATGAAGTTTAGAGCTATGCCATGTATGGCTCCCATAAAGAAAGGGTCTAAGCTAAAGAGTCAATAAAGTCGATTCACCTGTGCTGGGCAGTAGAGGCATGGGAAAGGGTCAAAGGCGAATGATAGAGTGATCAAAATGTTGATCAAAGACAACAGCAGAGACTCAGGTTTTTTACTGTGCAGAAGAGGCAATGAAAAACCACTTCTATATCTTTACCAAGAATATGGATACACATGCCAAAATGGCTTTATGGTAGAAGATGGGATGTTCTAGAGAAGGAGTGCCCATGGAGTTGCTATGGATCAGAAATAATTCGGCAGCATTTGAAGAAGAAGATTGGCTGTTAAGTTTCCAGCCTCCTTTCTCACATGCTTACCTTTGCTGGAAACTTTGGGATTTAGCTTCATTTCATTTGAGGGTTGTGAGAAGCTGTAATAATATGATCTCTCCTACCTTTTCCTTCACCAATATTCATTCATTCATTTGAGTGTATTAATTGAGTACTTACTACTACTACTACTACTAATAATAATAATAATGGTACTTGTTAGGTGCTTATTATGTGTCAAACACTGTTCTAAGTCCCTGTCCCTCAAGCAGCTCACAATCTTAATCTCCATTTTACAGATGAAGTCACTGAGGCACAAAGAAGTGAATAGACTTGCCCAAGGTTACACAGCAGACAAATGGCAGAGCAGGGATTAGAACCCAGGTTCTTCTGGCTCCCAGACCTGTGCTCTATAGAACGATAAACAGACATGTTCCCTGCCAGAGGTGGGCTTGTTACTACTCTTATGATTATTGTTAATAATAAAATAATAATAATAATAATAATGAAGCACTCAGAAGTGGCAAGTAGAGAAGCAGAGGACTAGTGGGTAGAGCATGTGCCTGAGAGTCAGAATGACCTGGGTTCTAATACCAGCTCTGCTACCTGTCTGCTGTGTGACCCTCGGCAAATCAGTTCATTTTTCTGGGCCTCAGTTACCTCATCTGTAAAATGGGGATTGAAGCGGTAAGCCCCATGTGGGACAAGGTCTCTATCCAAGCCAATTTGCTTGTATCAATCCCAGAGCTTAGTACAGTGCCTGGCACATAATAAGTACTTAGCAAATTCCATTATCATTAGTAGTAATAGTAGTAATAATAATAACTGTGAACATCACAAAAACTAGCTCATGCAGGACAGGGACTGGGTCCAATTTGATTAGTTTGTATCTACCCCAAACCTTAGTACTGTACCTGGCACATAGTAAGTATTTAAGAAATTCTATTAAAAAAGAGAAAACCCAAAGCTAGATCCACACAAAATAAAGGGAAGAGGAACTCAGGAAAAGAATCATTCCTAAATAAACCTCACTAGGAGAAGGTTATTTAGTCAAGGCATTGAAGTCTATAAAGGTATTCACTTGGGACCAAATCAAAGAGATAATCAAACAATCAATTTTATTTATTGAGTGCTTTCTGTGTGGATAGTACTACACGCAATGCTTGGGAGAGTACAGCAGAGTTGGTAGACACATTCCCTACCTACAAGGAATTCACATTCTAGAGGGGGAGACAGACATTAATATAAATATATTACAGATATGTACATAAATGCTGAGGGGCTGAGGATGGGGGAATATCAAGTGCTTAAATGGGATAGTTCTAAGTGCATAGGCAAAACAAAATGGAAAGGGAGTAGTGGTGAAGAAGGCATAATTGGTGGAGGCTTCTTGGAAGAGATATGATTTTAATAAGAAAAGGGTTGGGTAAGGTGAAGCGGGGGTAGGGTAGATGGAAAAAAAGGCCCTCAGCTCTCTGGGTGCTCAATTCCTGTTGTCCCTCTCATTTAGAGAGTGAGCCCCATGAGGGACCCCAGCGCTTAGTACAGTGCTTGGCATATAATAAGCACTTAACAAATATTTTTTTATTGAGCACACTGCTTCCTAGTAGACACTCAAGCAATTCGACTGATCGATTGATTGATATTATTTGCCTTCAAGTCAGAACCTGCCAGAGCCTGCTTCATTTTCTTCCCATCACTCCTTTCACTCCCCTCACCCCAGAGCCCCTCAGTTTGGGCATTTGGGCTGGGGAAATTTGAGGGCTGACATCACCTCCCCTTTCCCCTGGTGACTGAGTTTCCATTGCAGTGGCCCTTGGGTCTATTCAGCGATGTATTCTGTCCTGACTCCAGGGGATTTCAGCACCCTTATCCCTGAAGGCTTCTGGATAATAAATCGCAAGGTTTCCCCATGTAACATGAGGACCTTACCCATGCAAAGACTTAGAGGTTATCCTTCTGATGTCACCCATTCAGAGTGGGTCCAGAGGCTCCCAGCATTTACACAGCAGCAACAGCAGAGAGAGGTGCCTCAAGCCTCCGATTTGGGTCACTCCGATCACCCCTTTCCCTGCTCTCCCCAACCCCCACAGACCTCCATGTCCTCTTGGCAGAGGGAGAACAGGACTTCTAGAAAGAGAGAAATGGAATCTGGAACTCCCAGCAGGTTAGACTGAGGCCACAGATATGGGCATGGGACCCAATTAATCTAATCCCAGTTTTGCCACTGTCAGATTGTGTGACCTTGGACAAGTCACATCCACTCTGCCCCTCTAATTTCTAATCTGTAAAATGGGGATGACACCTACTTGCCCTACCTCTTAGACTGGGTGCCCCAGTACAAAAGGGATAACATCTGATATAATAATTGTGGTATTTGTTAAGTGTTTACTATGTGCCTGTCACTGTATTAAGCAGTGGGGTAGATACAATGTAATTAGGGTAGAGACAATGAAATTGGGTTGGGCACAGTCCCTGTCCCATATGGAGCACACAGACTTAATCCTAATTTTACAGATGAAGGAACTGAGGCACAGAGGAGGTGAAATGACTTGTCCAAGGTCACACAGCAGGCGTAGCAGAACTGGGATTAGAATGCAGATGCTTCTGACTCCTCGGCCCGTGCTCTATCCACTAGGCCATGCTTCTTCCTTTATCATTTTACCTCTCTCCAGCACTTATCACAGTCCTGGGTACCTTTGAGTGCTTACACTATATGATAACCAACAAAATCCTCCCAAATGTCTATACGGAAAAGATTTATTTTTCTGAACATTTGGTCCAGGGACTGTGTCCTATCTGCATCGACCCCAGAGTTCAATACAGATCATTAGGTTAGGCTTTTCCCCCCTGGTTTCATGACTCTAATTCCTGAGGGGATTCCCAAAAGCCACAGACTATTAGAAATGGCCATCTGGGATAGACTAGTACTTCTTCCAGTCCAGTATTTTTTCTTCTATAGTGGCGACAGATAATGGCTGTCCTCCAGAGCCATTCACTCGTTCAATCATATTTACTGAGCGCTTACTGTGTGCAGAGCACTGTACAAAGTACCTAGCACTGTAGTAAGTGCTGTCACATCAATCAATCATCAATGATATTTAACGAGTATTTCCTGTTTGTAGAGCTTTGTACCAAGTGCTTAAGAGTGTACAATATATAAATTGTTAGAAGACATAATCCATAGCGTGGTTTAGTGAAAGCAGCACAGGCTTAGGAGTCAGCAGTAGTGGGTTTTAATCCCGGCTCCACCACTTGCTAGCTGTGTGACCCTGGGCAAGTCACTTAACTTCTCTGTGCCTCAGTTACCTCATCTGTAAAATGGGGATGAAGACTGTGAGCCCCACGTGGGACAACCTGATTACCTTGTATCTACCCTAGTGTTCAGAACAGTGCTTGGCACATAATAAGTGCTTAACAAATATCAATACTATTATTATTATTATTATTTTATGGTCCCTGTCCACGAGGAGCATATTGTCAAGAGAAATTAGTCAGTCAATCAATGGTATTTATTGAAGCACTTCCTGTGTGTAGAACTCTGTACTCAGCTCTTGGGAGAATACAATACGATGGAGTTGATCAATATGGAGCTTGCATTTGAGAGGTGGGGGTTAGGGTTACACTCAGTATAACGGTCTGCATACAGTAAACACTCAATAACTAACATTGATTATAGTTACATCCATAATATTTCCAACTAGCTTTCTGTCCCAGAGGATGATCATTCTTGTAGCTTCTTATTGTACAGCCCAGCTTCCTACTGGTCAGAATAGACACTAGACTGGAAGCTCATAGTGGGCAGAGAACCTGCCTACCAAGTCTTGCTATATTGTCTTCCCCCTGTGCTTAGTACAGTGCTCTGCACACAGTAAACGCTTAATGAATATCTTTGAATGACTAATTCTTCTAGACTGCAAGCTCCTTGTCAATTGATTAATTGATTGATTGTTTGATTTCTGAAGCACTTAATGCCATGCTCCACACTCAGTCAGCGCTTGATAGATACCAATGATGAGCCCGTTGTTGGGTAGGGACTGTTTCTATATGTTTCAAACTTGTACTTCCCAAGCTCTTAGTACACTGCTCTGAACACAATAAGTGCTCAATAAATGCGATTGAATGAATTGATCGATTGATTTATTGATTGATATGTCACTAGAGGCTCTTATGTGCTCTGGAGGAGAATGCAGTAGCTCTGAGACATAGGTCAGGGGTCCCCCTGGAAACAAGTTTGGTGATCTTCCACAAATAAATGTCATATTTATTGAGCACTTACCATGTGCAGAGCACTGTACAAAGCACTTGGAAGAGTACAATACAACAGAGTTGGTAGACACGTCCTGATCCTGGCTCTTCCACTTGTCTGCTGTGTAACCTTAGGCAAGGCACTTCACTTTTCTGTGCCTCAGTTCTCTCATCTGTAAAATGGGGATTAAGACTGTGAGCCCCATGTGGGACAGGGTCTGTGGCCAACATGATTAGCTCGAATCCACCTGGGAAAATACAAAACAGATTCAGAGATTCTGGGTTTGAATCCCAGCTCTGCCACTCCTCCACTGTGTGACCTCGGTCAAGTTTCAACTGGAAAATGGGGATCAAGATATTTTCTCCCTTCTACTTAGACTGTGAGTCCCATCTGACACAGAGACTGTATCCAAACCAATTAACTGGTATCTATCTCATCATTTAGAATAGTGATTGACAAACACTATTATCATTATTATTATTGCTATTAATAATCATAATATTAATGTAGTAAAGCAGTAGTATTAATAGAGGTAAGAGTAATGATAGTAGACGTAATGGAGATAGTAGCAATAATAAATAAAATACTAATGGTAGTTGTAGTAGAGGTAGCAGTATTAGTAGACATAGTAATAAGAGGGTGGTAGATGTAACAGAGTTAGCAGTAGTAGAAGCAGTACTGATAATGGCAATTTATATATTGCTTACCTGGAACTGTACGTTGTATTGGTGAAAGAACAAAAGAGCTATAAGGCACATTTCCTGCTCACAAGGAGTTTATACTCTGAGAGATGGGACAGTTATAAACATATTTACAAAAAAGTAGGCAACCTGGGTTGTCTGCCTCCTAGCAGGATTCCCACCCTTTTCTCTTCCTGGAATGACCAAAATTCAGTGAGGTTGTATCCAGCAAGTAGTGGAAGGGATACAACTGAGGCAGGTGGAGACCATATTCATTCATTCATTCATTCATTCATTCATTCATTCAATCGTATTTATTGAGCGCTTACTGTGCGCAGAGCACTTTACTAAGCGCTTGGGAGAGTACATTATAGCAATGAACAGACACATTCCATGCCCACTAACAAGCTTACAGAGCTCTTTACTAAGCATTTGGGAAGTTCAAATCAGGAACATATAGAGACGGTCTCTATCCAACAACGGGCTCACAGTCTAGAAGGGGGAGACAGACAACAAAACAAAACAAGTAGACAGGCGTCAATACCATCAGAATAAATAAAATTATAGCTATATACACATCATTAATAAAATGGAGTAATAAACATGTACAAATATATACAAATACTATGGGGAAGGGGATAGGGCAGAGGGATGGAGGGGGTCAATGGAGAGGGGAGAAGGAGGAGGAGAGGAAAAAGGGGGGCTCAGTGTGGGAGGGCCTCCTGGAGGAGGTGAGCTATCAGTAGGGCTTTGAAGGGCGGAAGAGAGCTAGTTTGGCGGATGTGTGGAGGGAGGGCGTTCCAGGCCAGAGGTAGGACGTGGGTCAGGGGTCGACGGCGGGACAGGCGAAAACGAGGCCCAATGAAGAGGTTAGTGGAAGAGGAGTGGAGCGTGCGGGCTGGGCTGCAGAAGGGGAGAAGGGAGGTGAGGTAGGAGGGGGTGAGGTGATGGAGATCCCTGAAGCCAAGAGTGAGGAGTTTTTGCTTGAATCGAAGGTTGATAGGTAGCCACTGGAGATTTTTGACGAGGGGAGTGACATGCCCAGAGCTGTTTCTGTACAAAGATAATCCGGGCATCAGAGTGAAGTATGGACTGAAGTGGAGAGAGACAGGAGGACGAGAAATCAGAGATTCTGTTTTGCATTGTTCCGCCCTCTGTACATAGAACAGTACATTGCACACAGTAAATAGTAAACATCATCGTGGCCTGGTAGAGAGTTGGGCACATAGGGAGAGGTGTGGAGAGATTCCCCTGCTGCTCTCTTTTCTTTGTCAGCCCTGTTGTTGAATACTTTGGATAATTTATTCACCATTTTACTGATTGATCTGATTTATTATCAGCTTTATTACTACTGTATCTTTTATGGGTCTGCTCACACCGTGTTATCGGCATGTAACGAAGGCAGCAGCTGAGGTTCAACTTCCATCAAACTCAAATTTAGATAGAATGAATTCACCGTTTTTTCCCACTGGCTCTTATTTCTGTTGCCAGAGAGGAAAAGAATGAAAGGAGGGGTGGGATCTTTATTTTTTTGGTTGGTGGTTAAATGAACACTCAAATATATAAACCATAAACCAGAATAAGAGCAAGTGTGAGCTCACTACTATCATCCTTATTATTATTACTATTATTATTATTATTATTGCATTTGTTAAGCACTTACTATGTATCAAACACTTTATCAAGCACTGGGCTAGATGCAAGTTAGTTGGGTTGGACACAGTCCCTTGTCCCACATTGGGCTCATGGTCTTAATTCCCATTTTACAGATGAGGGAACTGAGGCACAGAGAAGTTAAGTAACTTGGCCATTGGTCACACAGCAGACAAGTGGAGGAGCCGGGATTTCAACCAAGTTCTTCTGACTCCCAGGCCTATGCTCTGTCCAGTAAGCCATGCTGCTTCTCACGTTTGGAAGCACGGGTAAGAAATAGCACTTCTGGTCTTTATTCATTTCAAAAGTTTCACTTCCTTGTAATGAAAACCCGACCTCAGGAGATCAGTCAGTCTGTATTTATTTAGCGCTTAATGTATGCAGAGCACTGTATTAGGCACTTGGGAGAGTACAGTACAGCTGAGCTGCTAGATACATTCCCTGTCCACAATAAGCTTACAGCCTAGAGGGGGAGACAGACATTAAAGTAAATTACAGATGAGGAAATGGCAGGTTATAAGAATGTGCACATAAGTGCTGAGGGAGGAGTGGGCATCAATAAGTGGCTTTTATTGAGCACTTACTGTGCACAGAGCACTGTACTAAGCACTGGGAAGAATGCAATACAACAGAGCTGGTAGACATGTTCTCTGCCCACAGAGGGGGAGACAAATATTGAAATAAATTACAGATATAGACATAAGTGCTGAAGGCAGCGGTGAATAAGGGGTGCAAATCCAAGTGCAAGTGCAAGGATGGCAGAGAACAGAAAGGGAGTAGGGGAAATGAGAGTTTAGGCAGGGAAGACCTTTTAGAGTAGATGTGATTTGAGGGTGACTTTGAAGGCAGAGAGAGTGATCATTTGTCAGTTATAAAGGGGAAGGAAGCTCAAGGCTAGAGGCAAGATGTAGATGAGTGGTCAATCATGAGATAGTTCAGCATTTCATCTTATTGCTTCTGGATTCCTAATTTTGAGTTGGGGGGAGAGGACTAAATCTCAGGAGTCCTGGGTGATCCAGGAAGAGCGGTCTGCAAGACTACTTTTTTATGATATTAAATGTTTATTAGGTGCCAGCCACTCTACTAAAGGCTGGCTTAGATACAATCTAATTAGGTTGGACACAGTCCATTTCCCATGTGAGGCTCACAGTCTTAATCTCCATATTACAGTGGAGGTAACTGAGTCACAGGGAAGTGAAGTAGCGTGTCAAAGGCCAAACAGCAGACAAATGACGGAGGAAGGATTAGAACCCAGATCATTTTGAGTCCCAGGCCAATGGAGGAAGTAGCTGGGAGAAAGAGGAGTAGGTTGGGGAGAGGGAGAGGAGAAGATTGAGAGGAAAACATTGGGGAGAGGAGGAAGAGGAAGATAGGTGTTTGACGAGGAAGGTAGGGGTTAGTGGAGGAAATGGAAGTGGAGAAAGAAACTGGGGGTTGGAAGAGGAAGCTAGAGGTTGGAGGAGGACGCTGGAGGTTGGAAGAGGAAGCTGGAGGTTGGAGGAGGGAGCTGAGGGTTACAGTAAGAAACTGGGAGTTGGAGGAGGAGGTGGTAGCTGGGGTGCAGGGTGGGAAAAAGGAAAAGGGGAAGAGGCAGAATACAGCAGAGTAAATTGGAGACAATCCTTTCCTTCAATGAAATCAGTACCTGTTGTCAGTCATCCTCAGGAGTCACATATCACACTTTTCAACCTAAAGGAGGTCTGAACAAATTTGAAACATTATTTTCTGATCATTCTTTGGAAGACTAGAATTTTCAGAGTGAAAGAGAATACTTTATCCTAGGTGAGTAGCTTTTTTTCTGTGCTATTTGTTAAGCACTTTCTACATGCCAGGCACTGTGCTAAGCTCTGCGGTAGATGCAAGCCAATCAGTTTGCACACAGTCTATGTCCCACATGGGGCTCTCATTCTTCATCCCCATTTTATAGATGAGGTAACCTGAGGTACAGAGATGTGAAGTGACTTGCCCAAGGTTACAAAGCAGAAATGTGACAGAGCCAAGGACTAGAACCCCGGTCCTTCTAATCTAAGCCCCAGGCTCTATCAATTAGGCCATGCTGCTTCTCACCTTTCCCCAGGCCATGTTTCCCTGGGCGGCCTTCATATCCCTGTTCTTCAAGCTGTAGATGAGGGGGTTCGGGGCATGGGGCACCACGGTGTAAAACACGGACACGAGCAGGTCCAGCGTCGAGGGTAAATTTGATGGAGGCTTCAGATACTCAAGGCTGTTCATGGAGAGAAATATGGTGACGACGACAAGGTGAGGCAGGCGGGTGGAGAAGTCTTTGGCCCGGCCCTCGACCGATTTCATGTTCAGCACGGTTCAGAAGGTGTGAACATAAGAGATGCCAATGAACGTGAAGCAGATTAAAGCCAACAGGGTAAGGAATATGCAGACCCCCACTTTCTGCAGCATGCCCTTAGAGCCAGAGTCTCATGAGCTGGGAAATTTCACAGAAAAACTGGCGGACGACATTACCTCCGCAGAAAGTAGAGAGGAGATTGTGGCCGAGTGCATGATGCCAGAGAGACCCCCGCTGAGCCAGGTGGTGGCGGCCATTTTCCCACAAGCCCTTGGGTTCATGATGATCTCGTAGCACAGGGGGCAGCAGATGGCTACATAGCGGTCATAGGACAACACCATGGCTCTCTGACGATGCAAATGAGAAAAAGAAAAACATTTGAAGGACACAGCCCAGGAAAGAGATGGACCTACGGTTGGTCAGGGAGTTGAGGATTGAGTTGGGGATGGTGACGGGGATGAGGCAGAGGTCGAGGATGGACAGGTTCCTGAGGAAGAAGTACATGGGGGTGTGGAAGTACCGATCGAGGGTGGTGATGGCACCGATGAGGAGATTCCCCATCAGGGCCGCTAGGTAAACCAGGAGAAACAGCGTGGCATGGACCAGCTGCAGCTCCTGGACCGCCGAGAACCCCAGAAGGAGGCATTCCATTACCATGGTGCAGTTTGATGTGTCCTCTCTGGAGGTGGAAGACAGTGAATATGAAATACTGAGATGGTGTTGCTACTATCTGTCTCTCACTATTTTAGTCCAAACTTTGCTCCACTGCCCAGATCATTTTTCTACATAACTGTTCAGTCCAAGCTTATCCACTTCTCAAGGACCTCCAGTGGTTGTCCATCCTCCTCCCCATTAAAGAGAAACTCCTTACCACTGGCTATAAAGCACTCAATCCACTTTTCTCCTCCTACCTTACCTCGCTGCTCTCCCATAATAATGACAATTAATAATTACGGTATTTGTTAAGCACTTACTGTGTTCCAGGTATTGTACTACGCTCTGGGGTGGTTACAAGCAAATTGGGTTAGACACAGTCCCCATGCCACATAGGGCTCACAGTCTCAATCCACATTTTACAGATGAGGTAACTGAGGCACGGAGAAGTTAAGTGACTTATCGAAGGTCACACAGCAAACAAGTGGCAGATCCAGGATTAAATCCGATGACCTTCTGACTCCCAGGCCAGTGCTCTATCACCATGCTGCTTCCCACTACAGCCTAGTCCACACACCTCACTCTAACACCAACCTACTCACTGTACCCAGATCTCGTCTATCTCACCACCGGCCCCTTTTCCACATCCTCCCTCTGGCCTGGAACTCCTTCTCCTTACAAATACACTGGACCACCACTCTCCCCACCTTCAAAGCCTCATCTTCCGCAAGAGGCCTTCCCTGATTGAGTCCTCCTTTCCCCGGCTCCCTCTCCCTTCTGCATCATCTATGCATTTGTATCTGTGACCTTTGAGTCTTATACCCAGATCTACATCTCCTCCCATGACCTCTCTCCCTCTCTCCAGGCTCACATCTCCTCCTGCCTTCGAGACATATCTACTTGGATGTCTTCCCATCACCTCAAACCTAACATGTCCAACACAGAGCTCCTTATCTTCCCACCTGAATCCTGTCCTTTCCCTGACTTTCCTGTCACTGTAGATGGTGCCACCGTCCTTCCAGTTTAACAACCCCATAACTTTGACATTATCCTTGACTCTGCTCTCTCATTCAACCCAGATATTCGATCTGTCAACAAATGATATTGGTCCCACCTTCATAATATCTTTAAAATCTGACCTTTCCTTTCCATCCGAACTGCTACCACGTCCATTCATTCATTCATTCAATCGTATTTATTGAGGGCTTACTGTGTGCAGAACTCTGTATTAAGCGCTCGGGAAGTACATGTTGGCAACATATAGAGACGGTCCCTACTCAACAACGGGCTCACAGTCTGGAGGGGGGAGACATACTCAAAACAAAACATGTGGACAAATATCAAGTCATCAGAATAAATAGAAATAAATCTAGATGCACATCATTAAGAAAATAAATAGAAAAGTAAATATGTACCACGTTAATACAATCACTCAAGCTATCCTACCTAGATTACTGCATCAGCTTCCTTGCTGACCTCCCAACATGTCTGTACCCACTCTGGGGCATACTTCATACCACTCCCCGAATCATCTTTCTACAGAAACGCTCAGAACATCTCACCCCCCTCCTCAAAAATCTCAGGAGGTTTCCTATCCACCTCTGTATCAAAAAAATCCTCATGATTTGCTTTAAAGCACTCCATCACCTCGCTCCCTCTCACCTTACCTCACTTCTCTACTTCTACAATCCAGCCCACACACTTCGCTCCTCAGTGCTAACCTTCTCACTGTGCCTTGATCTCACTTGTCTCACTGCAAACCCCTGGCCCATGTCCTGTCTCTGGCCTGGAATGCCCTCGCTCCTCTAATATAACAGACAATTACTCTCCCACCCTTCAAGGCCTTATTGAAAGCACGTCTATTCCAAGAGGACATCCCAGACTAAGCCCCACTTTTCCTTATCTCCCACTCCCTTCTGTGTCACCCTAACTTGTTTTCTTTGCTCTTCCTCCCTTCTCACAGCCCCACAGCACTTATGTATATGTCTGTAATTTCATGTATTTGTATTGATGCCTATCTTCCCGCCTCTAGACTGTGCGCACATTGTGGGCAGGGATTGTCACTGTTTACTGTAGCATTGTTCTTCCCCAAGGGCTTAGTACAGTGCTGTACACAAAATAAGCACTTAAGAAATATGACTGAATGAATGGTTGAATGAATGAATAAATGAATCAGTCTACCAACTCTGTTGCATTGTACTCTCCCAAGTGCTTAGTTCAGAGTTCTGCACACAATAAATTATCAATAAACACCATTGATTGATTGATTAAGTAGTGCTAAACTGAAAGAGAAAAGGAACTGGAGAAGCAGCAGCAACAAAAGAAACTTGAGTGCCTGACTTGACTGCCCGTGAACCCCATATAGGACAGGGACCATGTCTAACACAATTATCTTGTATCTACCCAAGTGCTTATCTTCGTGCTTGGTACAGAGTAAGTGCTTAATAAATACCGCAATTATTATTACTCACAAGAGGGCATAAAATCAATTCAGGACATAGGCTTTCAGCCTTGCACATATCTTCAGAAGCTCAGTACAATCTCAGTTCACCTCCCCTGAGAGATTTGGCTAGATCTGATTCGCCAGAAAGATTCCTCCTCCAAAGATGCAGCCGAGATCCAGTCAGAGAACTTGGGATCTATTACCAACTCTGCCATTTACTTGCCATGTGACCTTGGGCAAGTCACTTCACTTCTCTGGGCTTCAGTTTTCTCATCTATGAAATGAGGATTCAACACCTGTTCTCCCTCCCATATAGACTCTGAGCCCCACGTGGGACAGGGATGTGTCCAAAATGATAAACGTGTATCTACTCCAGCACTTAGAACAGTGTGTGAAGACTATGTAAGTACGCACTTAACAAATGTCACAAAAAGTACCTCTGCCCACCCCATGCAAGCTGAGAGAAGCTTTACCACAGCACGGGTGCTGATATTGGCTGAATGGGGGTGACCCAGTGGCAGAATGACTGGAAACTCAGCCGATCATAGACCAGATCCTGGCTCTGCTCTGGACACTCAGGAGAGTCACCTGATGCCTCAGTTTCTTCCTTTGGGAAAAAGCTTTACTGGGGAAGAAAGATAGAAGACAGGTCACTAGGGAAACATGTTAAAGGGAAGTTCCCCCACATCCGTTATCAATGAACAGATAGACAGACAGATAGATAGACAGGCAATCAGAGGCAGACAGATTGAATGGTAGAGAAACAATCAGATAGAAAAGCAGTAGAGAAAGGGATATGTAGACAGTTGATAACTGGAGAGAGGAGACTGTACGATCTAGTAAATAGTAGCTCCATACTTCATGCTGCTGCCCGGATTATCTATGTCCAGAAACGCTCTGGGCATATCACTCCCCTCCTCAAAAATCTCCAGTGGCTACCAATCAATCTGCGCATCAGGCAGAAACTCCTCACCCTGGGCTTCAAGGCTCTCCATCACCTCGCCCCCTCCTACCTCACCTCCCTTCTCTCCCTCTACTGCCCAGCCCGCAACCTCCACTCTTCTACCGCTAATCTCCTCACTGTACCTCGTTCTCGCCTGTCCCGCCGTCGACCCCCGGCCCACGTCATCCCCCGGGCCTGGAATGCCCTCCCTCTGCCCCTCCGCCAAGCTAGCTCTCCTCCTCCCTTCAAGGCCCTGCTGAGAGCTCACCTCCTCCAGGAGGCCTTCCCAGACTGAGCCCCTTCCCTCCTCTCCCCCTCGTCCCCCTCTCCATCCCCCCATCTTACCTCCTTCCCTTCCCCACAGCACCTGTATATATGTATATATGGTTGTACATATTTATTACTCTATTTATTCATTTATTTATTTATTTATTTTACTTGTACATTTCTATCCTATTTATTTTATTTTGTTGGTATGTTTGATTCTGTTCTCTGTCTCCCCCTTTTAGACTGTGAGCCCACTGTTGGGTAGGGACTGTCTCTATGTGTTGCCAATTTGTATTTCCCAAGCGCTTAGTACAGTGCTCTGCACATAGTAAGCACTCAATAAATACGATTGATTGATTGATAGTAGCTCCTTATTGGCAGGGAATGTGTCAACCAACCCTGTTGTAATGTACTCTCTTAAGTACAGTGCTTTGCACATAGTAAACACTCAATAAATGCCATTGATGATGATGATGCTCTGCCCTCGTTGTGGTCAGCGAATGTCATTACCAGTTCTGTTGTATTGTACTATCCCGAGAACTTAGTACTGTGTTCTGAACACATTAAACACTCAATAAATATCAGCGATCGTTGCTCCCCGTGGTTTCGGGGGCAACTCTCGGGTTCTTACCCTCTCCGGGTCTTCGGACGTCTCCGGACGCGGCCCGCGCGTTCATACCAGGAAGAGTCAGCCAGAGGTTCAAAGCTTGGTTGCCGTTTATTTGCTATCAGCGGTTACATGGTTGAAAGAGAGAGAGAGCGAGAGAGAGAGAGAGAGAGCGCACATGCGTGCCCCCCCCCCCCTTTGTCTTGTTCGTCTCTTATACCCCCCATTGCCCGGGGGCAGGGTTTTCTCGGGGGATGGCGTATCGAGGCTTTGACCGCCCTCCAGCCACTAGCCTAACAACAGCTCTGTCCAGTCACGAAGGGTTTGCTCTGGCTCGCCCCCAGCCACCCATTGCCAACCATCGCTGGCTGCGGATATGGCCTTGAGTTTGCCTCCGAGCCTTGCAGGTGCAAGCTTGTTTTTCTTGCCCTGGTCTCTTTATCTCCTGTTGTTGAGTCTGTTTGGCCTTGAGCCGTTGGGTACGGTTTGTGTGCACATACTGCCTGTCTCATCGCCTTCCCCCGCTCCCTACGAGCGATGATGAAAAAAATACCACTAATTAGTTGAGTGATGAAGAGAGGGAAGAGGGACAGACGAATAGATTTATGAATGGATACAGATGGATTGTCACAGTCAATCATATTTATTTAGTGCTTACTGTATGCAGAGCACTGCAATAAGTGCTTGGGAAAGTACAATATAACAGACACATTTCCTGGCCCCAACAAGCGTACAGTCTAGAGGGGGAGATATGCACTAATAAAAATGAATAAATAAATAAATAAGTGCTGTGGAGCTGTGAGTGGAAAGGAATAAAGGGAGTCAGTCATGGCAATGCAGGAGGAAGTAAAATAAAAACAAAAGAAGGTTTAGGGAAGGGAGAAGATGTGCCTTTAATACAGCTTTGAAGGGGGGAGGAGGAAAAGAGTAATTGTCTGGCAGATATGGGGAGGGAGGGCATTCCAGGCGAGAGGCGGGACATGGGCAAAAGGTCATTGGTAAAGTAGACAAGATCAAGTTAAACAGCAAGAAACAGAGAACAAGAGAGAGCAGGAAAGACAACAGCCTTGACGTTCAATAAGTTTAAATACTCCAAGGATATGATTCAATCTTGTATGATTCAATTTGATTCACCGGAGTGCCTTCATTTTTTTCAAATTAGTTAAGGGACTGGAGGCTTTATCCTCATTGAGATCGGTTTCCTGGGGCCCAAGGCAGCCCCTAGGAACACAAATGCAATGCTGAGAGAGCTGATTAATCCCAGCAGACTCCGGAGTCCGTGTGGGACAAAGACATCGTATCGAGCCTTCAGGAGTTGTGGCTTGCTACACCCACCCTCTCTGTTTACCCTATGGAATTTCATCCTTTTTCTCTTTGCCTCATGAGACCAGAATCCTCGGTCTGGGAGAAGTCATTCTTGTGGCCACAAGCCTCCGCACATCTCCCTAGAAAGATGAGCAACTCTCCTGAGTTTTCAAGCTCTGCTGTGTGACCTTGGGCAAATCACTTCACTTCTCTGGGCCTCAGTTACCTCATCAGTAAAAACAGGATTAAAACTGGGAGCCCTACGTGGGACACAGACTGTGTCCAACCTGATTAACTTGTCTCTATCCCAGTGCTTAGTTCAGTGCTTGGAACATAGTAAACATTTAACAAATACCAACTAAAATCTTTAAAGAAAAGTCTCCCAAAAGAGATTAACATCCTTCCTACATCTGCTGTTCCACACTGCACCACATTTACAAGAGATTGAAAATGGGTGATCCAAGATATTGGCACCAGTCAGTCGATCTTATTTATTGAGAGCTTACTGATTGAGACAGACATTAATATAAATAAATGAATTACATATATGTTCATGTGTACTGTGGGACTGGGAGGAAGATGAACAAAGGGAGAAAGTCAGGATGATGCAGAAGGGATTGGGAGAAGAAAGAGGGCTTTGTCAGGGAAGGCCTCTTGGAGAATATGTGCCTTCAATAAGGCTTTAAAGTGAGGAAGAGTAGTTGTCTGTCGGATTTAAGAAGCGAGGGCCCGTTGCTGGACATGGGCAAGGGGTCAGTGGTGAAATAGATGAGATGGAGGTACATTGAGAAGGTTGGCATTAGAGGGTCCAAGTGTGAGGGCTGGGTAGTAATAGGAGAGTAGCGAGGTGAGGTAAGAAGGGGCAAGGTGATTGAGTGCTTTAAAGCCAAGGGTGAGGAGTTTTTGTTTAATGGGGAGATGGATGGGCAACCACTGGATTTTTTTGAGGAGTGGGGAACACGTGCTGAACGCTTTTGTAGAAAAAATGATCCGGTAAGTAGAGTGAAGTAGGACTGGAGTGGGGAGAAACAGAATGCTGGGAGGTCAGCAAGGACGCTGACGCAGTTATCCAGGTGGGATAATATGTGTGATTGTATTGACATGCTAGCAGTTTGTATGGAGAGGAAAGGGCAGAGTTTAGTGATGTGGTGAAGGTGGGACCCACAGGATTTAGTGATGGAGTCAACGTATAGGTCGCAAGACAGAGAGGAGTAAAGGATAACACCAAGGTTTGTGACACAGGAAGGATGGTGGTGCAGTGATGGGAAAGTCACGGGGAGGAAAGAGTTCAGGTGGGAAGATAAGGGGTTCTGTTTTGAACATGTTATGCTTAGGGTGATAGGAGAGCATATGAGTAGAGACTGCAGAGGGGGAGAGAGATCAGGGCTGGAGATGCAGATTTGGGTATTATCTGCATAGAGGTGGTAGTTGAAGCTATAGGAGTGAATGAGTTCTCCAAGGGAGTGGATGTAAGTGGAGAATAGAAGGGGACCCAGAACTGAACCATGGGCGACCCCCACAGGTAGGGGGTGGGAAGCAAAGGAGGATCCCGAAAAAGAGACTGAGAATGAGCAGTCAGATATATGAGGAGAACCAGGAGAGGGGAATGTCAGTGAAGCCAAGGTTGGATAATGTTTCCAGGAAAAAGGGTGGTCCACAGTGTCGATTGCAGCTGAGTTGTCGAGGAGGATTGGGTTGGAGTAGAGGCTGCTGGATTTGGTAAGAACGAGATCATTGGTGACCTTTGAGAGGTAGTGTAGTGTCTGTGGAATGCAGGGGACAGAGGCCAGGTTGGAGGGGCTCAAGGAGAGAATTGGAGGAGAGGAATTTGAGACGGAGGATGTAGACAGGTTGCTCAAGGAGTTTACAGAGGCGTAATAGGAGAGAGATGGGGTGATTCATTCATTCATTCATTCAATCGCATTTATTGAGCCCTTACTGTATGCAGAGCACTGTACTAAGCGCTTGGGAAATACAAGCTGGCAACATATAGAGATAGTCCCTACCCAACAGTGGGCTCACAGTATAGAAGGGAGAGACAGAGAATAAAACAAAACATATTAACAAAATAAAATAAATACAATAAATATGTACAAATAAAATGAATAAATAGAGTAATAAATACGTACAAACATGTATACATATATACAGGGGCTGTGTGGAGGGGAAGGAGGTAAGGTGGGGGGGTGGGGAGGGGGAGGAGGGGGCTCAGTCTGGGAAGGCCTCCTGGAGGAGGTGAGCTCTCAGTAGGGCCTTGAAGGGAGGAAGAGAGCTAGCTTGGCGGATGTGGGGAGGGAGGGCATTCCAGGCCAGGGGGATGATGTGGGCCGGGGGTCGACGGCGGGACAGGCGAGAACGAGGCACCACGAGGAGATTAGCAGCAGAGGAGTGGAGGGTGCCAGCTGGGCTGTAGAAAGAGAGAAGGGAGGTGAGGTAGGAGGGGGCGAGGTGATGGAGAGCCTTGAAGCCAAGGGTGAGGAACTTTTGCCTGATCACTAAGTTGATTGGTAGCCACTGGAGATTTTTGAGGACATTTTTGAGGGGTGATAACTGGAGGGGGCCATGGGGTCAATGGAGGATTTGTTTAGGATAGGGGAGATATGAACATGTTTGAAAGTGGTGGGGAAGAAGCCATTGGAGAGTGAACAGTTGAAGATGGCTGTTTAGGAAGGAAGAGGAGGGGGTAAGTGTTTTGATAAGTTGCAAAGGAATGGAGTCGGATGTGCAGGTGGAGGGAGTGGATTTTGAGAGGAGGCAGGAGATCTCCTCTATAGATACTTCTGGGAAAGATGGGCGAGTTGAAGACGTGGCAGGAGTGGGGAGAGACTGAGTTGGGGCAGAGGAGATTTTAGGGAGGTTATGTCTGATAGTGTCAATTTTCTTAATAAAGTAGGAGACCAGGTCACTGGGGGCAAGGGATGGGGGTGGTGAGGGGACATGAAGCCTGAGGAGACAGTAAATATCTGGAACAACTGACGAGGGCAGTGGGCACTAGTGTCAATAAGAATGGGAAAATCATTTTTCCTAGGCTGAGGAGAGGGCAGAGTTTAAGCACACAAGTATAAACATGACGTTGACTAAGTTGGTCTGATATTTAGATTTCCACCAACAGCGCTCTGCGGTTTGAGTATCACCGCAAAGGAGGTGGACTGTGCAGGTGATCCAAGCCTGTGGGCTAGTGGTATGAGAGTGACAAAGGGTTAGAGGAGTGAGTGAGTTGAGTTAAGTAGAGAGAGTGGTGTTGAGAGTGTCAACTTGGTAATCAAGGAAAGGTAGTTAGGTATAAAGGCTGACGTGGCATTTTGAGTTGAGAAAATTGAAAATTGGAATTGCGAAAATATATGTTGCCAACTTGTTCTTCCCAAGCGCTTAGTTCAGTGCTCTGCACACAGTAAGCGCTCAATAAATACGATTGAATGAATGAATGAATGGAAGGGTTCAAAAGATCAGAGGTCTTTGTGGGGGAATAGTACAGATTTAGAGGGAGGAGGTGTGTGGGAGAGGAGGCAGGTGAGGAGATTGTGGTCAGATAGAGGGATTTCAGAGTTGGTGAAGGTCGAGATTGTGCAGTGGCTAGAGATGATGAGATTTAGTGTGTGTCCAAGTTGGTGAGTCATGGGTATCGGGGGGCGGGTGGAGCAGTAGGTCAGCAGAGTTAAGCAATGATAGAAGGCTGGCAGCTGAAGGGTCATCAGGAACATCTATATGGATATCGAAATCCCCAAGGATCAATATAGGCATAGAGAAAGAAGGAAGGAATGTGTGAAAGGGTTCAAAATGGTTAAAGAAGTTGGAATTGGGACTTAGGGGGAGGTACATGACCTGTTACTAGAATCTGGAGTGGGTGGTAGAAGATGATGATATGGGCTTCAAAGAAGGGGAAAGAGGGATGTGGGATGTGGAAATGGTGAGAAAATGGCATTGAGGTGAAAGAAGGAACCTAATGCATCCTCTTTTCCCAGTAAGCCTGGGGGACTGGAAGAAGAAGAGACCCCCTCTGGAGAAAGCAGCAGGGGAGACCGTATCCTCTGGGGAGAGCCAGGGTTCACTGATGGTGAACAGGAAGAATGACTTAATCAGGAACAGGTCAAGGATGAAGGGATGCATCCTCACGATGGAGCAGGAGTACACCAGGCCACACTTGGCTAAAGCTGTGGTGGGCATAGGTAGTAGGGGAGAGGAGATCACGAGTTTTGGAGAGGGTTTGGATGGGAGTTGACGGGGGCCTGTGCAGCGGGAGGAGGACAAGGGGTGGTGTTGGCATAGGATTACTGGGATTCATTCATTCAATCGTATTGATTGAGCGCTTACTATGTGCAAAGCACTGTACTAAAGTGCTTGGGAAGTACAAGTCGGTAGCATATACAGAAGGGTCCCTACCCAACAACGGCTCACAGTCTAGAAGGGGGAGGCAGACAACAAAACAAAACATGTAGATAGGTGTCAAAATCGTCAGAACAAGTAGAATTAAAGCTACATGCACATCATTAACAAAATAAATAGAATAGTAAATATGTACAAGTAAGATAGAGTAATAAATCTGTACAAATATATATGAGTGCTGCGGGGAGGGTAAGGAGGTAGGGTGGGGGGATGGGGAGGAGGAGAGGGAAAAGGGGGCTCAGTCTGGGAAGGCCTCCTGAGGTGGTGAGCTCTCAGTAGGGCTTTGAAGGGAGGAAGAGAGAGAGCTCGGCGGATGTGTGGTGGGAGGGCACTCCAGGCCAGGGAAAGGACGTGGGCCAGGGGGTTGACGGTGAGACAGGCGAGAACGGGGCACAGTGAGGAGGTTAGTGGCAGAGGACCAGAGTGTGCAGGCTGGGCTGTAGAAGGAGAGAAGGGATATGAGGTAGGAGGGGACGAGGTGATGGAGAGCTTTGACGCTGAGAGTGAGGAGATTTTGCTTGATTCGCAGGTTGACAGGCAGCCACTGGAGATTTTTGAGGAGGGGAGTAACATGCCCAGAGCGTTTCTGTACAAAGATAATCCGGGCAGTAGAGTGACGTATAGACTGAAGTGGGGAGAGAAAGGAGAATGGGAGATCAGAGAGGAGGCTGATGCAGTAATCCAGTCGGGTTACTAGAATCTGGAGTGGGTGGTAGAAGATGATGATATGGGCTTCAAAGAAGGGGAAAGAGGGATGTGGGATGTGGAAATGGTGAGAAAATGGCATTGAGGTGAAAGAAGGAACCTAATGCATCCTCTTTTCCCAGTAAGCCTGGGGGACTGGAAGAAGAAGAGACCCCCTCTGGAGAAAGCAGCAGGGGAGACCGTATCCTCTGGGGAGAGCCAGGGTTCACTGATGGTGAACAGGTTGACAGGCAGCCACTGGAGATTTTTGAGGAGGGGAGTAACATGCCCAGAGCGTTTCTGTACAAAGATAATCCGGGCAGTAGAGTGACGTATAGACTGAAGTGGGGAGAGAAAGGAGAATGGGAGATCAGAGAGGAGGCTGATGCAGTAATCCAGTCGGGTTACGATGAGAGAATGAACCAGCAATGGGTCGGGAATGGGATGAGTAGCAGGGGAGGGGAGAAGTTGCGTGTCAAATGTGGTGGGGGAGGTGTGCTGGGAGGAGAGGACTGGATTGGGTTGATAGGAAGGGATGGATTGAAGGGTGGTAGGGTCTGTGAAGTAATACACAGCACTAAAAACGTAATCCGGTGATACCCAGAAGTGTGTTGAATTGTCTTTGGGTCAATGAGTTCTAATCCCGGCTCCACCATTTGTCAGCTGTGTGGCCTTGGGCAAGCCACTTAACTTCTCAGTGCCTCAGTTACCTTATCTGTAAAATGGGAATTAAGACTGCAAGCCCCACATGGGACAACCCGATTACCTTGTATCTAACCCAGCCTTAGAACAGTGCTTGGCACATAATAAGCGCTTAACAAATAACTATAATTGTTATTATCATTATGAACTTCTCTGAGCCTCAGTTACCTCATCTGTAAAATGGGGATCGAGACTGTGAATCCCACGTGGGACAAGTACGTTGTCCAACCTCATTTGCTTGTATCCAGCCTAGATCTTGGTACAGTGCCTGGCACATAATAAAGTCGTAACAAATACCATAATTATTATTATTATTGAGGGTGAAAAGGCCAGATTAGGAGCACCCTTAGTGATAGTGATATTGTGATGTATGATAATGATATTGTTAGAAGCAGTGTAGCCTAATGAATCAAACATGGGCCTGGGAGTCAGAAAGATGTGGATTAGAATCCGAGATTAGAATCTCGGATGCCACTTGTATTCTGTGTGGCTTTGGACAAATCACTTAAGTTTTCTGTGCCTCAGTTACTTCCACTGCAAAATGGGGATTAAGATTGTGAGCCCCATGTGTAGCAGGGACTGTATGCAACCTGATTGTCTTGTATCTGCCACAGCTCTTAGAACATTGCTTGACACATAGTAAGAGCTTAACAAATACCATCATCGTTATTATCATTATTAAGTGCCTACTATGTGCCCAGGCATTAATTGCTCGAGTCCGAGAGCTGCAGGGGAATCCAAGGCCCCAGGCAATTCCTACACTGCAATGGTTTGGGGGGGATGGGAGAATCTGCCAGGGCGCCATCTGCTGTCGGGGCCCGTGAGCTGCATGGAAATCCCTTGCCCCAAGAAATATGCGCCCCACTGAATTTGGGCGTGAAGGGAAGACCTGCCAGAGAGTCCTCTGCTGGGCGAGCTAGCCAGCTGTCGGTGAATCCCGGACACCAGCCAACCGAAAAGCACCGGCCTATTGGGAGGATATGGCGGAGCAGCGAGTGCGCCCCCTGCTGGCCGGGTAGATACAAGATACATGTTGGACATAGTTGCTGACCCACATGGGGCTTGCAGTCTTAATCTCCATTTTACAGGTGAGATACTGAGGTACAGAGAAGTGAAGCGACTAGCCCAAGGTCACACCACATACAGGTGGCAGAGCCAGGATTAAAAGCCAAGTCCTCTAATTCCCAGGCTCGGGCTATTTCTGCTAGGCCATTAGGCATTACGGTGCTATCCAAATAAGGAATGTCTGATCACCTGATTTCAGTGGGATTGGAGACAGGGCCCTGGTCACTTCCCTGGAAGCTATGAACAGCTAGCATTGACATCAGGAGATTCCCTTTTCCAGAATTTCCTGATTCTCCTGTCACTGTGAATCATCAGGAGAGGACTAATGGTGGAGATCATGAACCCTTGAACCATGTGGCTGTTCACCAACAGAAAGGGTTTCTCTTTCATGTTTAGCAAAGCACTGAACATGATGGTCTGCCATCTGTGGAGGAGGACGTAGAATGTCGCTAGGGCCACAACCAACCTGGCTGCCCTGACTTCGGGCATAACCCTGAGGGACTGTTCAGGTGTCTGGAGGTGTCTGACCTGCCGGTGGTGCCTGTGCAGGACGAATACCATGTACTACTGGTTGTGCTCATGAACCCCACTAAGAACGGATCGTGGAAGGAACGCACAACCACAATGAGCAAGGTGATTTCAGTGCTGTCACTGACTTTCAAGAAATATTTGGGATCCAGCATGAGTTGAACACTGCCATTCCAGGGGCCTGTTATGTTCACCAACAGACTGGTCCCAGGAGAGGAGGCAGGAGGGGAGAACGCATCTGGGTAACCTGGCTCTGATCCGGGCATACTGACAGGTCCCGGGGCTGATGGTGACAGCTTGGAACATGCTCAGGAGGCAGGTGGTGCTGATGGTGAGGCTATGGACCACTTGAAACAGATAAATGAGGATTTTGCATCCAGCACCTTCCAGGAAATTTCTCCACCCCCAAGAGGACATGGTATCTGTGATTCCGAAGGGGAAGAGAATTAACCAAGTCCAGGTGGGCAAGGCCCAAGTCAGACAGGTTCAGCATGGGGCTGGCAGAGGCCATGCTGGCATAGAACAGGAGAAGCTAAATATTCCCTGAGAGGCCAATGCTCATCTGGAGTAGAAACATGATACCAACAGAGAGCTCAGTGGTGTTCATCATCTTTAATTGTCCCTCAATTTCACAAGTCTCCATCAGTGGTATTTTATGAGCTCTTTGTGGGCAGAACACTATACTAAGTGCTTGTAAGAGTACAGTAAAGCGGAGGTGATAGACACATTCCCTGTCCACAACAAACCTACAGTCTTAAGGGGGGACATATATTAATCAATCAATCATTGATATTTATTGAGCACCTACTGTGGGCAGAGCACTGTGCTAAGCACTTGGGATAGAATAACACAACAGAGTTGGTAGACTCGTTCCCTGCCCACAAAGAGCTTAGAGTTTACAGCCTCCTGCCAAACACCCTGTAGAAGGGGAGAAAGAGTTCTTTGAACTATTATATGCACCAAATAATATATTTTACTTGGTATTTGTACGCCAAACTATAGTTAACCTATCAGTAGTATTTATCAAATGGGTAGCATGTACAGGCTCTGTACTAAGTGCTTGGAAGAACACAACAGAACTGATAACATGATCCCTTCTCTCCGGAAGCTTACAATCTGACAAGAAGAGCAGCATGGCCTACGGGAAAGAGCATGGTCCTGGGAGTCAGAAGGGTCTGGTTTCTAATCCTAGTTCCACCACATGTCAGCTGTGTGACCTTGGGCAGGTCACTTAACTTTTCTGATCCTCAGGTACCTCATCGATAAAATGGAGTTTAAGACTGTGAGCCCCATGTGGGAAATGGACTGTGTCCAAACTGATTAGCTTGCATCGACCCCAGTTCTTAGTACAATGCCTGGTTTAACAAATGCCATTAAAAAAGGAGAATTAGATGCTAAAATAAATTCCTGGAAGGACAAAGTAATAGAATGTAAAGATATGTCCATAGGTGAAAGAGGGGGTGTGCAGAGTTAAGTGCTTAGAGGGCCCAGGAGGGCTGAAATAGAAATTGAGTGATAAAATGTAGGATGATTAGAAATATGGAAGTACTCAAGAGATTTGGCAGCAGGCTGAAACGTTTAAATTATCTTACCAAGATAGTTACATAATGCTCTTGTCTTACCAGACTTTGGTCCAAATGATGCTCGGAAATCCATGAGAATCTTAGTTTGGGGTCTCAGGGCCCGTTGACTGGGCTTTAGTCAGGCAGATAACGCTTGAGGTGACCATTAATATTGATTTAGTTTACTGTCAGGCAGCGCTTTGGCCAGGTATAAGCATTCTCCGAGTAGATTTAGAGGCAAAGGATGATTTCTACCAAAATAGAAATATCAGGAAATCTTGTAAAAGCAGCATGGCTTAGTGGATAGAACGCAAGTTTGGGTGTCTGAAGCACCTGGTTTCTAAACTTGACTCTACCATTTGTCCGCTGTGTGACATTGAGCTTTACTTCTCTGTACCTCAGTTACGTCACCTGGAAAATGGGGAATAAAACTGTGGGCTCTATGTGTGACAGCGACTGTGTCCAACCCAATTAACTTGTATCTACTCCAATGCTTAATACAGTACCTGGCACATAGTAAGCACTTAACAAATACCACAATACTATTATTAATTGTTATTCAATGGAACCTCATTGTGAGCGGAGAACATGGCTAACAGTTACGCTGTATTGTCCTCCCCCAAGTGCTTAAATACCCCGTGATTGCTGGATTGTTTGGAGGTGGACCTTGATTAGGACACCTGAGGAATTAACAACACAGAAGCCTCTTTTTTTCCACTTGAAATAATCAACTATGTTTTTCTTATTCCATTTTTTCTTTATCAATCAATCCATCATACTGATTGAGTGCTTTCTGTGTGCAGAGCACTGTACTAAGTGCTTAGGAGAGTACAAAATAACAATATAACAGAGTTGGTAGACACATTCCCTGACCGCAATGAGCTTACAATGATAAAATAGAAAAACTCTCAAAAGGCCCCTCTAACAATCCAGTATTGACCAAGGGACTCATTTCTCACACTGTGGGAACTTTCAATTAATCCTCGCTCTAGGAAAAGTCCCAAAGCAAAGCTTACAGCTGCACCTGTGGCTTGTGATCAGATCCATCAATTATTGACTGCTTACTGCATGCAGAGCAATCAATCAAATAATCAATGGCATTTATTGAGCACTTACTATGTGCAAAGCACTGTACTAAGCACTTGGGAGAGTACAATGCAACAGAATTAGCAGACACGTTCCCTGTCCATAATGAGCTCATAGTCTAAACGACTGTACTAAGCACTTGGGAGACCACAATATAACAGAATTGGTAGACACGTTCCCTGCCCACAACAAGCTTACAATCTAGAGGGGGAGATAAAAATAATAATAACTGTGGTATTTATTAAGTTCTTACGCTGTTCCAACCACTATTCTAAGCGCTGGGGTTCATACAAGTAAATCAGGTTGGACACAGTCTGTGTCCCACAAGGGACTAACAGTCTTAATGTTCATTTTACAGATGAGGCAACTGAGGCCACAACTGGAGATTTGTTTTCCTCTAATGTGAACCTACTCCCTATACCTCTATCTCAGAGAAGCAGCGTGGCTCAGTAGAAAGAGCACGAGCTTTGGAGTCAGAGGTCATGGGTTCAAATCCCGGCTCTGCCAATTGTCAGATGCGTGACATTGGGCAAGTCACTTAACTTCTCTGTGCCTCACTTACCTCAACTGTAAAATGGGTATTAAGACTGTGAGCCCCCCGTGGGACAACCTGATCACACTGTAAACTCCCCAGCGCTTAGAACAGTGCTTTGCACATAGTAAATGCTTAATAAATGCCATTATTATTATTATTATTATTATTATTATTATTATTATCTCATCTGTTTCACCGTCGAACTCTCGCCTCTGGCCTGGAATGCCCTCCCTCCTCATATCTGACAATCACCATCCTGACATTTTCAAAACATCATTGGTGGCACATCTCTTCCAAGAGGCCTTCCACATCTAAGCCCTCATTTCCTCTTCTCCAAAACCCTTCTATGTCACCCTTGAACTGTACTAAGAGCTGGGTAGATACAAGGTTGGACACAGTCCCCTTCCCATATGGGGTTCACATTCTTAATCCTCATTTTACTGATGAGGGAACTGAGACCCAGAGAAGTGAAGTGATTTGCCCAAGGTCACACAGTAGACAAGTGGCAGAGCTGGGATTAGAACCCAGATCCTTCTGACTCCCAGGCTCAGGCTCTATCCACTAGACCACACTGCTTCTAGTGATTGAGAGGGGTCTCTTCGGCTTGGCCTGGGGAAGGGCCATAATAGGGAGACCATAACTCCCTTGTGATCCTTGAATGTATTGGTAAAAGACAGAGGAATTTGTCCCTCCTTTCTTTCACACTGTGAATCCTGGCCGGGCCAGGAAATGGGCCTCATTTATTCTCTCGTATCTAACGCAGTCCCATTCCCAGAGTCACGCCTGGAAAATTTCCAATACTCTACCAGTCTCAATGCAGGAGGGAGAGTCAGGCAGAGGCATATTCATTCCATGCCTAGCTTGACCAGTGACTAGTGAGAAGAAAGAAATCTGCTACAAGTCAAAACTCACCTGTGTTCGGCAGCAGCGACATCAGTGAGACTCAAGGGCGAAAACTCAAGTATACTGCATGGAAGGAGACAATGGTAAACCACTTATGTATTGTCACCAAGAAAACCCTATGACTACACTACCAGAATGATTGCAGATGGCGGTGGGTCATTTTGAGAGTGATATGTCCATGGCATTACTATGGGTTGAAGATGACTCGACAGTATGAGACAAGACAATCTACCCCAGATCTTAGCACTGTTCTTGGCACACAGAAAGTGCTTAATACTCTCTAGTAGCAGTATTACTAACAAGGGGAAGGCGTGTACCCTAGTGGACAGAGCACAGACCTGGGACTCAGAGGACCTAGGTTCTTTTAATTAGGGTATTTGCTAAGTCACTTACAATGTGCCAAGCACTGTTCTAAGCTCTGGGGTAGATATAAATTAATCAGGTCGAACACAGCCCCATCCCACATGGGACTCCCACTTTAAGTAGGATGGAGAACAAGTATTGATTCCCCATTTTACAGATGAGGCAGCCGAGGCACCGACATATTAAGTGACATGCCCATAGTCATACAGCAAACAAGGGTGGAACCAGGATCAGATCTCAGGTCCCTGACTCCCAGGTCCGGGATCTTTCCACATTTGGGTGGAAAATCCATCCCTTTGGCGTGGTCTCCAAGTCCCCTCAGTAATCTCCTACTACAACCCAGCATGCACACTACTTTTCTCTAATGCTAACTCTTTGATTGTACCTCGATCTCGTCTGTCTCCCTGCCCCCCTCTCATCCACATCCCGCCTCTGGCCTAGAACTCCCTCCCTCCTCATATCCGACAGACAATGACACTCCCCCCCTTACAAAGCCTTATTGAAGGCACATCTCCTCTGAGAGGCTTTCTTTGAATAAGCCCTCCTTTCCTCTTCTCTCACTCCCTTCTGCATCATCCAGACTTGCTCCCTTCATTCATCCACCTCTCTGTCCCACAACATTTATGTACAAATCTGAAATTTATGTATTTATTTATTTATATAATGTCTGCTCTGTCTCCCCCTGTAGACTGTAAGCTCGTTGAGGGCAGGGAACATGCCTTTTATATTATCTCGTCCTCTCCCAAGCATTGAGTACAGTGCATTACACGCAGCAAGCACTAAATGAATACAGCTGACTGACTGACTGACTGACCGACTTTCTCAGGTTTGGGAGCACTGATGCCCACCTGCCTAAGCATTATGATTCCATCTACCATATCTACTTTTTCTCACTTGAGGTTCCCGCATTATCTTCCCTTGCAGTTTAAGACTGAATCAAGTCGGCACTGAGAAATTGAACCTCCATTACAAAATTCATCTTCCTGGGTCTGACATATGACCCCTGCTTGTAGGTTTGCCTTTTCTCCTTTTTTCCCCTTGCCTACTTGCTGAGCATTACTGGCAATCTGACTATCATCACCCTCGCCCTCTTGGCCCCTCACCTTCACATGCCTATGTATTTCTCACTGCGTAATTCCTTCCTCCTGGAAATCTTTGTCTGCATTTCTGTCAACATTCTGTCTGAATTCAGAAATTTCTGTCTGCATTCCTGACTTGTTTGTGAGCATTTTGACAGGGATGAAAATAGTCTCCTATAATTGCTGTACAACCGAAATATTCTTCCACATTCTATTGTGGGTGTCAGAGTTCTGGCTTGCACATCCTATGACCGTTACGTGGCCATCAGAAGACCTTTACACTACACAACCATCATGACCCCCAGAGTCGGTTCTCTGCTCATCTTCTGCTGCTACCTGGCAAGCTTCCTGACTCTCCCTTTGCCCAGCAGCTGGATTTCTGTACCACCAATAACATCAATCATTTCAGGTGTGACACTCTCTCCTTGCTGCAGATCTCTTTCTTGGACACACGATCCCTGGAGGTGCTGGCATTTTATTCTGCCATGGGCAGGCTGCTATCACTCTATCATTAGTGATCCTGTCCTACATATACATCATTAAGAGCATTTTGAAAATTCCCTCCACCCAGCAGAAGAATAAGCCCTTTTTCATTTGTTCTTCCCACATGGTGGTTGTCTCCTTGTCCTATGGCAATTGTATCTTCATTTATCAGCAATCTTTCCAACACGGAGGTGACAACAACCCAGACGGTGGCCGATCTCAATGCGTTTGTGGCCCCCATGCTCAATCCCTTTATTTAGACACTGAGGAACACGCAGGTAAAGCAAGCATTCACAAACATGGCCTGAAAAGTGTTTTCATCCCAGAAATGAAAGGCCCCATTGGCCATCAAGTGAACCCCTAATGGAAAACCCCAATGAACAAATCTATCCATCGATCAATCAATCAATCGGTGGTACTTACTAAGCACTTCTTTGGTGTGGAGCACTGTACTAAGTGCTTCGGAGAGTACATACAACAAAGTTGGTAGATACGTTCCCTGCCCACAATAATGTTACCGTCTAAAGGGAGGAGACAGTGTGATATGAATGAATGCATCATGAATGTGTCCATTAGTGCTGCGGAACTGAGGGAGGGGTGAATAAAGGATACAAATCCCAGGCCAAGAGAGTGAGAGAAGAGGAAGTGAGGGCTTAGTTGGGGAAGGTCTCTCAACAATCAAAGGTAATTTGTATTTGTATTTGTAATTTGGTCTGCTATGTTCAGCACTTAGTACAAAGTAAGCACTCAATAAATATCATTGATTGATTGATTGACTGAATGAGAGCATAGTAATGAGAGCCTAGGAGGAGTATACCAAAGTAAATATATAAAATACCTGCCCTCAAGGAGTTTACAATCTTCAGGGCAGGGACAGGCAGGAAAATAAATTACAGGTTACATAATCAGCCAACTATAAGGATACTTGCATAATTGCTGTGGGGGTGGATAGTAAATACCTAAGTTCTTAGAGGGTAGAGGTGATGCATAAAGGAGGTAAAATAGGCTCGGAAGATGAGAGATTCATCAGGGAAGGCTTCTTGGAGGAACTGTGATCTTAGCGGGGTTTCGGGGAAGGGTAGAAAAGCAGATTGTTAGTCTGTCCCTTCTAGAATGTAAGCTTGTTGGGAGCAGAAAGCATGTTTCCCAACTCTGCACAGAGTAAGTACTCAACTAATACCATCGATTGATTGATTGATTGATTGATATGAAGGAGGAGTTAGTTCCAGGCAATGGGGAGGGAGGGAGCAAGGGGGTCAACTGCATGAAAAATGAGGTCCAGGCACAGTACGTAGGTGGGTGTTGGAGGAGTGGTGCTTTCAGTATGTAGTGGGAGAGGAGTAAACATAGGTAATGGGAGACAGTGGACTGGGTGCCTACAAATATGTCCATGATTTGCCCTGTATTGTACTGTACCACCGTGCCTCCTTATCTCTTCTCTCTGGTCAGTAATTTTATATGTTATCTATGAATTATGTATCTCATGTCTTATAGACTTTACATTATTTATTTATATTAATGTCTGTCTCCCCATTTAAGCTCACTGTGAGCAGGGAATATGTTTGCCAACTCTATGTTGTCCTCTGCCAAGCACTTAGTACAGTCTAGCACTTAGAACAGTGCTTGGCACTTAAACAAATGACATTATTATTATTATTTGGTGTCATCCCGGACTCCGCTCTCTCATTCACCCCACACATCCAAGCTGTCACCAAAACCTGCCGGTCTCAGCTCCACAACATTGCCAAGATCCGCCCTTTCCTCTCCATCCATACCACTACCCTGCTCGTTCAAACTCTTATCCTATCCCGTCTGGACTACTGCATCAGCCTTCTCTCTGATCTCCCATCCCCGTGTCTCTCCCCACTTCAATCCATACTTCACGCAGCTGCCCGGATTGCCTTTGTCCAGAAACGCTCTGGGCATGTTACTCCCCTCCTCAAAAATCTCCAGTGGCTACCAATCAATCTGCGCATCAGGCAGAAACTCCTCACCCTCGGCTTCAAGGCTGTCCATCACCTCGCCCCCTCCTACCTCACCTACCTTCTCTCCATCTACAGCCCACCCCGCACCCTCCACTCTTCTGCCTCTAATCTCCTCACCGTACCTCGTTCTCGCCTGTCCCGCCATTGACCACCGGCCCACGTCATCCCCCGGGCCTGGAATGCCCTCCGTCTGCCCATCCGCCAAGATAGCTCTCTTCCTCCCTTCAAGGCCCTACTGAGAGCTCACCTCCTCCAGGAGGTCTCCCTAGACTGGGCCCCTTCCTTCCTCTTCCCCTCATCTCCCTCTCCATCCCCCGTCTTACCTCCTTCCTTTCCCCACAGCACCTGTATATATGTATATATGTATACATGTTTGTACATATTCATTACTCTATTTATTTATTTATTTATTTATTTTACTTGAACATATCTATTCTATTTTATTTTGTTAATATGTTTGGTTTTGTTCTCTGTCTCCCCTTCTAGACTGTGAGCCCACTGTTGGGTAGGGACTGTCTCTATATGTTGCCAACTTGTACTTCCCAAGAGCTTAGTACAGTGCTCTGCACACAGTAAGCGCTCAATAAATACGATTGATTGATTGATAGAGGTGGGATTAGAACCCAGGTCTTCTGATTCCCAGGCCTGTGTCCTTCCCAATAGCCCCCTGCTTCTATGCAGTTTGAAGCTTGCTGCCCCCAGTAGAATGGAAGATACCCGGGGGCAGTAATTATATGTATTAATACCAGGTCCTCTGTAGGTCCTCAATAAATGAAACCGATCGACTTAGTCCTATTCCTTCACCCTCAACATCAATGTCTCTGAATTGAAGTCTTCCCTCATCCTGTGCAGGGAGTCGATATCAGTCCCCAGAAACGTTCAGTGCCTCCACCGTGAACTCAGAGATCATTTTGAATTGAATAACTCCCTCCTCTCCATGGAGAATCACCAGCGAGTGTCCTATCAATTCCTTCACTCATCCCATCAATGGACTCTAACTTTGGCTCTTCTCTCATCACATGCAGAAAGTCATGGCTGCCTCTCCAGAATGCCCAACGTCTCCACGGTGAAGGAATACCTCCTGCTGGGTTTCTCGGAGGTCCGGGAGCTGCAGCTGGTCCACGCCGCGCTGTTCCTCCTGGTCTACCTGGCGGCCATGACAGGGAATCTCCTCATCGTCGCCGTCACCACCCTCGACCGGTGCCTCCGCACCCCCATGTACTTCTTCCTCAGGAACCTGTCCATTGTCGACCTCTGCTACATCTCCGTCACCGTCCCCAAGTCTGCCGTCATCTTTCTGACCGACTGTAGAGCCATCACCCTCCTGGGCTGTGCCGCCCAGGTCTTCTCGGTGGTCCTGTTTGGTGGTTCAGAGATGCACCTCCTCACGGCGATGACCTACGACCGCTATGCCGCCATCTGCCTCCCCCTGCTCTACGAGCTCATCAGGACCGACAGGGCCTGTGGAGAGATGGCGGCCGCCTCCTGGCTCACCGGTGTGATGTTTGCGTTCTTATCTTCAGCTTCGACTTTCTCCCTGAGCTTCTGCGGGTCCAACATCATCCATCAGTTCTTCTGTGACATCCCCTCCCTGCTGAAGATCTCCTGCTCCGAGGATCACGTCGTCAGCGATGTGAACATCACCGGTGGGGCAGTTTTAGTTGTCGTCTGCCTGGTCTTCATCGTCGTCTCATACGTGCACATCTTCCGGGCCGTGCTGAGGATGCCGGCCAAAGACAGCCGGGCCAAAGCCTTCTCCACCTGCCTGCCTCACCTCGCTGTCGTCATCGTCTTCCTCTTGACCGGAATTTTCACCAACATCAAGCCCGTGTCAGACTCCCCCTCGACCTTGGACCTCCTGTTGTCCATATCCTACACCGTGATGCCCCCCGCCCTGAACCCCCTCATCTACAGCCTGAGGAACCGGGACATTAAGACTGCCCTGGGGAGAGTCCTAAAGGGGAGACTCCTCCTCCCTCTTTTAAGGGCCCAAACGTCTCTTTCCTTTTGCTGACTATCCCGTTCCTCATCAGGATTCCGACCGTGGGGGTAGCCTTATAAAGAGCTTTCCAAAGACAAAGTCCGGCGTCTGAGGATTTGTCAATGTCTGCGATGGAAGCTGATAAGCCGGGTGTGACGTTAAGCCCGGTGTGGGCACGGATTGTCTCTCTTTATTCTGAATGGTACTTTCCAAACGCTTAGTAGGGTGCTCTTCTCGCGGTAAGCACTCGATAAATATGAGTGATGAATGAATGAATGAATGAATGACAAGTGATTGTTTGGGCGACACCAAGGTGTAGTGGAATGAGCGTGTGGCTGGGCGTCATGAGCTTAGAAATGTCTGCCCGGTTCTGCCACAGGCCTGCCGTATCAACTTGGTTCAGCTACGTAACCCCTCTGGGTCTCGCTGTAAAATCGGCATTCAATATGCGCTCTGTCTTTGTCTTTCAATCTGAGCCCCCGCAAGTCAGGAAACGTCTCCGATATGATAAGTTTGTTTCTACTCTGACACTTGGCAGTCTTTTTATAAGGAAATTCTTAATAAATTCTGACCCAATTTGCTAGTATCCACTCCAGCACATAATAAGCACTCATCAAATACCACTATTCTGATTATTGTTATCATTATTATTAAGGATGGGGAGAGGGGCTTTTTACACAGGCCCAGACTGAGACAATTAAGCACCCTGAGACAAGGAAGCATGGGGACGCAGCATAGCCCAGTTGATAGAGCATGGACCTGGGCGTCAGAGGGCCTGGCTTCGAATTCCGCCTCCACCACTTATCTGCCATGTAACCTTTGGCAAGTCATTTCACTTCTTGCCTCAACTACCTCATCTGTAAAAGGGGGATTAACACTGGAAGTCCTATGTTGGACAGGAACCGGTCCAACCTGGCTAGCTTTCAGTGACTTCAGTGCTTAGAGCGGTCCCTAGAAAATAGGAAACATTTACCATGTACCATTATGAAAAAATTAATCGGGGAAGGTCCCGTGGATTTCATAGAGTTTCAGGAAGGAGTGTGGAAGATGGGAAGCCCCGAGAGCTGATGGATATGAAAGGAGAGGGAATTCCAAGAGGGTAAAAGGGGATGAGGTAGGGGTCTGAGTCAGGGAAGTTGGGAACGGGCACAGTGAGAGGGTGAGCTTGGGAGGGATGGAGATTGCAGATAGAAATTCAGTAGGGGAAGATAATGCGCATCCATCAATCGATCTTATTTACTGAGTGCTTACTACGTGCAGACCTTGGTAGTAAGCGCTTGGGAGAGTACGATATAACAATGTAACAGGGTTGGTAGCCACATTTCCTGCCCATGATGAGCTTACAGTCTAGAGGGGAATGTCCAAGTTGGATTGCTGCAGATTTCAGATTCATTCATTCATTCAATCGTATTTATTCATTCATTCAATCGTATTTATTGAGCGCTTACTGCGTGCAGAGCACTTTACTAAGCACTTGGGAAGTACAAGTTGGCAACACATAGAGACGGTTCCACCCAACAACGGGCCAACAGTCCAGAAGGGATCCGAAGCCCTGGCGTGGGATGAAACTCCAATCCTCAGAGCATAACCGGAATGCTATTATTAATCTATTTAGTTTATTAATGATGTGTATGCATCTGTAATTCCATTTATCTATTTAGATGGTATAGGCTGCTGTCTACTTGCTTTGTTTTGTTGTCTGGCTCCCCCTTCTAGACCGTGAGCCCTTTGTTGTGTAGGGATTGTCTCTGTTGCCGAATAGTACTTTTCCAGCGCTTCGTAAAGTGCTCTGTACACAGTGAGCGCTCAATGAATATGATTGAATGAATTAATGAATGAATGAATCACGAAAGGGAATGATGATTAGTCTGTTGAAGGAGTCACAAAGTCACAGAGTGGGAACCACACGGGAATGGGTAGTTATTTAGGTTGTGAGGGCCGGGACCGCAGGGAGAGCACGATCCCGGCCTTCTGAGATTCCCGGACAGCCAGCCGTCTCAGCGGAGCCCCGGGTTTGTCGTCCCATGAGGAATCTCCCAGGAAATAACCCGCCATCGTCTGAGGGGACGGTGCAGCCAGCCAGAGAGCCGAGTCGGGGAGGGAGGATCCTGACAGCCCCCATCCCTCGCCCAGACCTTCCTGTCTTCGTCATCCACATCCAGGACTGACCAGATGGAGTGAGCCTCTCTCTCAGCAGAGTTCGAAGCTCCACAGCCCAGGGCGGGCCCGGTGAGTCCGGAGAGGAGCAGGGGAAAGCTGAGTGAAATTTTAGTAGGGAACTGGGATGACCAGGGTCAGAGTCGTAATTTCTCTAAATTAGAAGCAGTGTCACTTAATGGAAAGAGCACGGGCCCGGGAGTCAAGAGGATCTGGGTTCTAATTCATTCATTCAATTGTATTTATAGAGCACTGTACTAAGAGCTTGGAAAGTACAATTCGGCAACAGATAGAGAGAATCCCTATCCAACAACGGGCTCACAGTCTAGAAGGGGGAGACAGTCCACATAAAAAAAAACAAATAAACAGTTTTCAGGGCTTTGAACAGGGGAAGAGATATAGTTTGGGGGAGACATGGGCATGTTTGAAGGCAGAGGGGAAGTGCACTATCCACTTTATCACACCGCAACAGACACATTCCCGGCCCCTGCTAGAAGAAAAAAAAAATGAAAGGAAAGATGAATATGCAATTATTGCATGCCATTTTACCGATAAGGAAACTGAGGCCTAGAGAAGTGAAGCAACTTTCCCAAGGTCCCACAGCAGCAAAGGGACAGAGGCAGGATTAAAACCCAAGTCCTCTGACTCCCACTAAACTATGCTTGGGTGAGTACAATGGAACTAGGAGAGCTAGGAGATGTGTATGCTACCGTCCAGGAGCTCACGCTCAAGAAGAGAACTCCTGGGCCCATCCTTTTTCCACTAAATAAGGATGGACTTGAGTTGATTCACGCTTGAGTTAGGTGAAGTGGGTTTAGAGGGCTGGGAAATAAATAGGGGAAGTTGGTTGGCGGCGGGGGGGGATTTTAGCAGTAAAGAATTCAGGTAGAACTGTGCTCACTCTGATGTTGAGCTGATAAGAGAGGGAGTTCCAGCCTAGGATGGAAACAGAAGAGTGGATCGTGAGTAACAACTAGAAACTTGCTCTGAGAGCTGAGAAGACGAGTTGAACGATGGAAAGGGGGTGAAGTGCAGTCGTAGGGCGGAGAGTCTTCAAGCCGATTTAGAGTTTTTGTTCCATGTGAGAAGACACAATTTGTCATGAAAGGAGGATGAGGAGAGGAGAGATGTAGGCTGAGCGACGCTATAGAAAAGGACTCGATGAATGATGAGGTATACTTGTGTTTGTGTGTGTACAAGTGTGAATGCAGATATGTGAGCAAATGGGATTGGTTACGAGTTACACGTGGTTTTTTGTTGTTTGTTTTATGGTATTTTTAAGTGCTCATTATGTGCCTGGTACTGTACTAAGCACTAGGGTGGTTACAAGCTGATCAGGTTGGACACAGTCCATGCCCCATAGGGTGCTTACAGTTGTAACCCCCGTTTTTCAGATGGGGTAACCGAGGCACAGAGACGGTAAGCCACGGGCCCCAGGTCACACAGCAGACAAGGAGCGAAAACAGGTTTAGAATCCAGGCACTATTCTCTCCCGGGCCCATTCTTTCTCCACTAAATGGATGAATTTATGTATGAAGACACTTCTCGTTTGACTCTAAAATCACCGAGAACATTTCCCAACAGTCATGAACATATCTTTATATTCTCTGACCTCTGCTATCTGCTATTCATTTTAGTTTTCTTCTTCTCAACCAAAAACAATACTCTTGATCCTCATTTAGAGCATACTACATTCCAATAAAGTATTTAGTGCTGGGGGAGATTCAGGACCATCTGGTAGAACACAGTCCATGTCTCACGAGGGATTCACAGACAAAGTAGGAGGGAAACCAGATATTGAATCCTCATTTTACTAGTGAGTAAACTGAGCTGTAAAGAAATTAAATCACCTTCCCATGGTTATGCAGCAGAGAACCGGTAGAGGTGGGATTAGAACCCAGGTCCTCTGATTCCCAGGCCTGTGTTCCTCCCAATAGCCCCCCGTTTCTACACAGTTTGAAGCTTGGTGCCTCCAATAGAATGGAAGCTCCCTGGGGCAGTGATTATATGTATTAATACCAGGTCCTCTGTAGGTCCTCAATAAATGGAACCGATCGACTTAGTCCTATTCCTTCACCCCCAACATTAATGTCTCTGAATTGAAGTCTTCCCTCATCCTGTGCAGGGAGCCGACATCATTCCCCAGAAACGTTCAGTGCCTCCACCGTGAACTCAGAGATCATTTTGAATTGAATAACTCCCTCCTCTCCATGGAGAATCACCAGCGAGTGTCCTATCAATTCCTTCACTCATCCCATCAATGGACTCTAAGTTTGGCTCTTCTCTCATCATATGCAGAAAGTCAGGGCTGCCTCCCCAGAATGCCCAACGTCTCCACGGTGAAGGAATTCCTCCTGCTGAATTTCTCGGAGGTCCGGGAGCTGCAGCTGGTCCACGCCGCGCTGTTCCTCCTGGTCTACCTGGCGGCCCTGACGGGGAATCTCCTCATCATCGCCATCACCGCCCTCGACCGGCACCTCCGCAACCCCATGTGCTTCTTCCTCAGGAACCTGTCCGTCATCGACCTCTGCTACATCTCCATCACCTTCCCCAAGTCTGCTGTCATCTCCCTGACCGATCGTAGAGCCATCTCCCTCCTGGACTGTGCCGCCCAGGTCTTCTCGGTGGTCCTGTTTGGTAGTTCAGAAATGTTCCTCCTCACGGCGATGTCCTACGACCGCTACGCGGCCATCTGCCTCCCCCTGCGCTACGAGCTCATCATGACCGACACGGCCTGTGGAAAAATGGCGGCCGCCTCCTGGCTCATCGGGGTGATTTTTGGGGTGTTGTATTCAGCTTCGACTTTCTCCCTGAGCTTCTGCGGGCCCAACATCATCCAGCAGTTCTTCTGTGACATCCCCTCCCTGCTGAAGATCTCCTGCTCCAAGGACCTTCGTTGTCATCGACGTGACCGTCACCTGTGGGGTAGCTGTAGCTGTCATCTGCTTGGTCACCATCATCGTCTCGTACGTGCACATCTTCCGGGCCGTGCTGAGGATACCGGCCGAAGACAGCCGGGCAAAAGCCATCTCCACCTGCCTGCCTCACCTAGCCGTCGTCATCGTCTTCCTCTTGACCGGAACTTTCACCAACGTCAAGCCCGTGTCAGACTCCCCCTCGACCCTGGACCTCTTGTTATCCATATCCTAAACCGTGATGCCCCCAGCCCTGAACTCTCTCATCTACAGCCTGAGGAACCGGGACATGAAGGCCGGCCTGGGGAGAGTCCTAAAGGGAAGAGTCCTCCTCTCGCTTCTAAGGGATAAAACATCTCTTTCCCTTTGCTGATTTATTCCGTTCCTCATCAGAATTCCGACCGTGGAGGTAACCATATAAAGAGCTTTCCAAAGGCAAAGTCTGGCGTCTGAGGATTTGACAATGTCTGGGATGGAAGCTGACAAGCCGGGTGTGACTGTAAGCCCGGTGGGGGCACGGGTTGTCTCTTTTTATTCTGAATGGTACTTTCCAAACGCTTAGTACGGTGCTCTGCTCGCAGTAAGCACTTGATAAATATGATTGATGAATGAATGAATGACTGACAAGTGATTGTTTGGGCGACACCTTGGTTTAGTGGAATGAGCATGTGGCTGGGCGTCATGAGATTAGGAAGGTCTGCCCGGTTCTGCCACGGGCCTGCCGTATCGCCTTGGTTCAGCTACGTAACCCCTCTTGGTCTCGCTTTAAAATCGGCATTCAATATGTGCTCTCTTTTTGTCTTTCACTATGAGCCCCCGCGGGTCAGGAAACGTCTCTGATATGATTCATTTGTTTCTACTCTGACAGTTTGCAGTCTTTTTGTAAGTAAATTCTTAATAAATTCAGTAATAATAATGTCGATATTACTATTGATGATCACAGTAATTCTAAGAATTTTAAGATCCCTCTTGGCGGTTATGAATCAGAAAATCAGAGGGTCACAAGGGAGAAGGGACCTAGGGTTAGTGACATAACATCCCTACGATCTCTCTTCGTCTTACACCCTGAGCCCCTGTGGGACAGAAGTTGTGTCCGAACCGATTCTTTTATTTCTACTCCAGCAAGCGGACCGATTTAGGCACACGACTTCTTAATAAATACGATAATGATATCATTATTAGTGATGACTATGAAAATGCAATGATACCCTCTTTAGCATGACTCTGGGCGTGGGAATGAAAGTTGGAAAATGGGAGATGGTATGGGAGAAGGGAGGAAAGGATGACTGCAGCTCCAGCTGTCTTGTCAAATCCATCCTCTCTCAGCAATTCATCTTTCCTTCCTTCCATCCATCCATCCAGAGTCCGGGCCTGGGAGTCGGAGGTCACGGGTTCTAATTCCAGTTCTGCTACATGTCTGCCGTGTGACCTCGGGCAAGTCTCTTCACTTCTCTGGACCACCGTTCCCGTTCCCTCGGCTGTAAAATGGGGGTTGAGCCTGTGAGCCTGTGTAGAACAGGGACTTGTCTGACCCAGTTGGCTAGTATCCACTCCAGCACATAATAAACACTTATCAAATACCACCATTATGATTATTGTTATCATTATTATTAAGGTTGGGGAGGGGAGCATTTTACACAGGCCCGGACGGAGACAATTATGCACCCTGAGACAAGGAAGCATGGGGAAGCAGCATAGCCCAGTTGCTAGAGCATGGACCTGGGCATCAGAGTGCCTGGGTTCAAATTTTGCCTCCATCGCTTGTCTGCCATGTGACCTTGGGCAAGTCATTTCACTTCTTGCCTCAACTACCTCATCTGTAAAAGGGGGATTAAGACTGGAAGTCCTAAGCGGGACAGGGAATTGTCCAACCTGACTAGCTTGGGGGGACTTTAGTGCTTAGAGTGGTCCCTAGAAAATGGGAAACATTTACCATGTACCATTAGGAAAAAATTAATCGGGGAAGGTCCCGTGGATTTCATAGAGTTTCGGAAAGGAGAGTGGAAGAAGGGAAGCCCCGAGGGCTGGTGGATATGAAGGGAGAGGGAATTCCAAGCGGGAGAATGATGGTGAGGTAGGGGTCTGAGTCGGGAGAGTTGGGAACGAGGCACAGTGAGAGGAGAAGCTTGGGAGGGATGGAGAATGCAGATAGAAATTCAGTAGGGGAAGATAATGCGCATCCATCAGTCGATCTTATTTATTGAGTGCTTACTATGTGCAGACCTTGGTAGTAAGCACTTGGGAGAGTACGATAGAACAATGTAACAGGGTTGGTTACACTGTAACCAACTTTTTAGACTGTGAGCCCACTGTTAGGTAGGGACTGTCTCTATGTGTTGCCAATTTGTACTTCCCAAGCGCTTAGTACAGTGCTCTGCACATTGTAAGCGCTCAATAAATACGATTGATTGATTGATTGGTAGCCACATTTCCTGTCCTTGATGAGCTCACAGTCTAGAGGGGAATGTCGAAGTTGGATTGCTGCAGATTTCAGATTCATTCACTCATTCAATCGTATTTATTCATTCATTCAATCACATTTATTGAGCGCTTACTGCGTGCAGAGCACTGTACTAGGCATCTGGGAAGTACAAGTTGGCAACACATAGAGACGGTCCCACCCAACAACGGGCTCACAGTCTAGAAGGGATCCCAAGCCCTGGCGTGGGATAAAACTCCAAACCTAAGAGCATAACAAGAATGCTATTATTAATCTATTTAGTTTATTAATGATATGTATACATCTGTAATTCCATTTATCTCTTTAGATGGTATTGACGCCTGTCTACTTGTTTTGTTTTGTTGTCTGGCTCCCCCTTCTCGACCGTGAGCCCGTTGTTGTGTAGGGATTGTCTCTGTTGCCAAATTGTACTTTTCCAGCGCTCAGTACAGTGCTCTGCACACAGTGAGCGCTCAATAAATATGATTGAATGCATGAATGAATGAATCATGAAATGTAATGATGCTTAGTTTGTTGGAACCACACGGGAATGGGTAGTGATTTAGGTTGTGAGGGCCGGGACCGCAGGGAGAGCATGATCCCAGCCTTCTGAGATCCCCAGGCAGCCAGCCGTCTCAGCAGAGCCCCGGGTCTGTCCTCCCACAGGGAATCTCCCAGGAAATAACCCGCCATCATTTGAGGCGACTGCGCAGCCAGCCGGAGAGCGGAGAGGGGGACGGAGGGTCCTACCAGCCCCCATCCCTCGTCCAGACCTTCCTGTCACCCCCATCCGCGTCCAGGACCAACGAGATGTAGTGAGCCTCTCTCTCAGCAGATCGACGCTCCCCAGCCCGGGATAGGCCCGGTGAGTCCGGAGAGGAGCAGGGGAAAGCTGAGGGAAATTTCAATAGGAAACTGGGATGACCAGGGTCAGAATCGCAATTTCTCTAAATCAGAAGCAGTGTCGCTTAGTGGAAAGAGCACCGGCCCGGGAGTCAAGAGGACCTGGGCTCTAATTCATTCATTCAATCATATTTATTGAGCGCTTACTATGTGTACAGCACTGTACTAAGGGCTTGGAAAGTACAATTCGGCAACCGATAGAGACAATCCCTATCCAACAACAGGCTCACAGTCTATAAGGGGGAGACAGTCCACACACACACAAAAAAAACAAGTATACAGGTTTCAGGGTTTTGAACAGGGGAAGAGAGCTAGTTTGAGGGAGACGTGGGCATGTTTGAAGGCAGAGGGGAAGTGCACTATCTACTTTATCACACAGCAACAGACACATTCCCTGCCCCTCCTAGAAGAAAAAAAATGAATGGAAAGATGAATATGCAATTATTGCATGCCATTTTACTGATGAGGAAACTGAGACCAGAGAAGGGAAGCACCTTGCCCAAAGTCCCACAGCAGCAAAGGGACAGAGGCAGGATTAGAAGCCAAGTCCTCTGACACCCAATACACTATGCTTGGGAGAGTACAGTGGTACAGAGCTGGGAGATGTGTATGCTCCCCTCCAGGAGCTTGCGGTCAAGAAGAGAACTCCTGGGCCCATCCTTTTTCCACTAAATTAAGATGGACTTGAGTTGATTCACGCTTCAGTTAGGTGAAGTGGGTTTAGAGGGCTGGAAAATGAATCGGGGAAGCTGGTTGGAGGTGGGGGGGGATTTTAGCAGGAAAGAATTCAGAAAGAACTGTGCTCACTCTGATTTGGAGCTGATAAGAGAGGGAGTTCGAGCTTAGGATGGAAACGGGAGAGTCGATCGTGAGTAACAACTAGAAAGTTGCTTTGAGAGCTGAGAAGACGAGTTAAACGATGGAAAGGGGGTGAAGTGCAGTCATAGGGTGGAGAGCCTTCAAGCCGATGAAGAGGTTTTTTGTTCATTGTGAAAAGACACAAATCGTCATGAGAGGAGGATGAGGAGAGGAGAGATGTAGGCTGAGTGATGCTATAGGAAAGGACTCAGTGAATGATGAGGTATACTTGCGTTTGTGTATGTACAAGTGTGAATGCAGATATGTGTGCAAATGGGATCGGTTTGGAGCTATACGTGATTTTTTGTTGTTGTTTGTTTTATGGTATTTTTAAGTGCTCATTATGTGCCAGGTACTGTACTAAACGCTGGGGTGGGTACAAGCTGATCAGGTTGGACACAGTCCATGCCCCATAGGGTGCTCACAGTTGTAACCCCCGTTTTTCAGATGAGGTAACCGAGGCACAGAGACGGTAAGCCATGGGCCCCAGGTCACACAGCAGACAAGGAACGAAAAGAGGATTAGAATCCAGATACTACTCTCTACTGGGCCCATTCTTTCCCCACTAAATGGATGAATTTATGTGTGAAGGCACTGCTCATTTGACTCTAAAACCACCGAAAACATTTCACAACAGTCATGAACATATCTTCATATTCTTTGACCTCTGCCATCCGCTATTCATTTCAGCTTTGGTCTCCTCAACCAAAAATAATACTCATGATGCTCATTAAGAACGTACTACATTCCAAGTAAAGTATTAAGTGCTGAGGTAGATTCAGGACCATATGGTAGAGCACAGTCCATGTCTAACAAGGGATTCACAGACTAAGTAGGGGGGAAAACAGATATCAGATCCCCTTTTCACTATAGAGAAAACTGAGGCACAGAGAAATTAAGTCACTTTCTCATGGCTTTGCAGCAAAGAACTGGTAGAGGTGGGATTATAACCCAGGTCCTCTGATTCCCAGGCCTGTGTCCTTCCCAATAGCCCCCTGCTTCTACACAGTTTGAAGCTTGGTGCCCCCAATATAATGGAAGCTCCCTGGGGGCAGTGATTATATGTATTAATACCACGTCCTCTGTAGGTCCTCAATACATAGAACCGATCGACTTAGTCCTATTCCTTCACCCCCAACATGAATGTCTCTGAATTGAAGTCTTTCCTCATCCTGCGCAGGGATTCCTCATCATTCCCCAGAAACGTTCAGTGCCTCCACCGTGAACTCAGAGATCATTTTGAATTGAATAACTCCCTCCTCTCCATGGAGAATCACCAGCGAGTGTCCTATCAGTTCCTTCACTCATCCCATCAATGGACTCTAACTTTGGCTCTTCTTTCATCACATGCAGAAAGTCAGTGTTGCCTCCCGAGAATGCCCAACGTCTCCACGGTAAAGGAATTCCTCCTGCTGGGTTTCTCGGAGGTCCGGGAGCTGCAGCTGGTCCACGCCGCCCTGTTCCTCCTGGTCTACCTGGCGGCCCTGACGGAGAATCTCCTCATCGTCGCGGTCACCGCCCTCGACCGGCGCCTCCGCAGCCCCATGTACTTCTTCCTCAGGAACCTGTCCGTCGTCGACCTCTGCTACATCTCCGTCGCCGTCCCCAAGTCTGTCGTCATCTCCTTGACCGATCGTAGGGCCATCTCCCTCCTGGGCTGTGCCGCCCAGGTCTTCTCGGTGGTACTGCTTGGTAGTTCAGAGATGTTCCTCCTCACGGCGATGTCCTACGACCGCTACACCGCCATCTGCCTCCCCCTGCGTTATGAGCTCATCATGACCGTCACGGCCTGCAGAATGATGGTGGCCGCCTCCTGGCTCACCAGGGTGATTTTTGGGGTGTTCAGGTTCGACTTCCTCCCTGAGCTTCTGCGGGTCCAACATCATCCAGCAGTTCTTCTGTGACATCCCCTCCCTGCTGATCATCTCCAGCTCCGAGGGCCACGTTGTCATCGTCGTGACCGTCACCTGTAGGGTAGCTTTAGTTGTCATCTGCTTGGTCTCCATCATCGTCTCGTACGTGCACATTTTCCGGGCCGTGCTGAGGATGCCGGCCGAAGAGAGCCGGGTCAAAGCCATCTCCACCTGCGTGCCTCACCTAGCCGTCGTCATCGTCTTCCTCTTGACCGGATCTTTCACCAACATCAAGCTCGTGTCAGACTCCCCCTCGACCCTGGACCTCTTGTTATCCATATCCTACACCGTGATGCCCCCCCGCCCTGAACCCCCTCATCTACAGCCTGAGGAACCGGGACATGAAGGCCGGCCTGGGGTGAGTCCTAAAGGGAAGACTCCTTCTCTCTCTTCTAAGGGACAAAACTTCTCTTTCCCTTTGCTGACTATTCCGTTCCTCATCAGGATTCCGACCGGGGGGGGGTAGCCACATAAAGAGCTTTCCAAAGACAAAGTCCGGCATCTGAGGATTTGACAATGTCTGGGATGGAATCTGACAAGCCGGGTGTGACTGTAAGCCCTGTGGGGGCACGGATTGTCTCTTTTTATTCTGAATGGTACTTTCCAAACGCGTAGTACGGTGCTCTGCTCGCAGTAAGCACTTGATAAATATGATTGATGAATGAATGAATGACTGACAAGTGATCGTTTGGGCGACACCATGGTTTAGTGGAATGAGCGTGTGGCTGGGCGTCATGATATTAGGAAGGTCTGCCCGGTTCTGCCACGGACCTGCCATATCACCTTGGTTCAGCTACGTAACCCCTCTGGGTCTCGCTGTAAAATCGGCATTCAATATGTGCTCTCTCTTTGTCTTTCAATCTGAGCCCCCGCGGGTCAGGAAACGTCTCCGATATGATTTGTTTGTTTCTACTCTGACACTTGGCAGTCTTTTTGTAAGTAAATTCTTAATAAATTCAATAATGATAGTGTCGATACTACTATTGATGATCACAGTAATTCTATGAACTTTAAGATCCCTCTTGGCGATTATGAATCAGAAAATCAGAGGGTCACAAGGGAGAAGGGACCTAGGGTCAGTGACGTAACATCTTTACGATCTCTCTTCCTCTTACACCCTGAGCCCCTGTGGGACACAAATTGTGTCCGAACCGATTCTTTGGTTTCTACTCCAGCAACCGGACCGATTTAGGCACACGACTTCTTAATAAATATGATAATGATATCGTTATTAGTAATGACTATGAAAATGTAACGATCCATCAATCCAGCAATCCATCTTTCCTTCCTTCCATCCATCCATCCTTCCAACCATTCATCTATCCATCCATCCATCCATCCATCAATCCATTCATCCATCCAGAGCCCGGGCTTGGGAGTCAGAGGTCGTGGATTCTAATCCCAGTTCTGCTACTTGTCTGCCGTGTGACCTCGGGCAAGTCTCTTCACATCTCTGGGCCTCAGTTCCCTCGGCTGTAAAATGGGGGTTGAGACTGTGAGCCCGTGTGGGACAGGGACACGTCTGATCCAATTGGCTTCTATTCACTCCAGCACATAATAAACGCTTATCAAATGCCATGATTATTATTGTTGTTATTCTTATTAAGGATGGGGAGGGGGGCTTTTTACACAGGCCCAGACCGAGACAATTAAGCACCCTGAGACAAGGAAGCATGGGGAAGCAGCATAGCCCAGTTGATAGAGCATGGACCTGGGCGTCAGAGGGCCTGGGTTCGAATTCTGCCTCCACCGCTTGTTTGCCATGTGACCTTGGGCAAGTCATTTCACTTCTTACCTAAATTACCTCATCTGTAAAAGGGGGATTAAGACTGGAAGTCCTGTGGGGGACGGGGACTGGTCCAACCTGACTAGCTTGTAGGGACCTTAGCGCTTAGAGAGGTCCCTGGAAAATAGGAAACATTTACCATGTACCATTATGAAAAAATTAATCGGGGATGGTCCCGTGGATTTCATAGAGTTTCGGGAAGGAGATTGGTAGATGGGAAGCCCCGAGGGCTGTTGGATATGAAGGCAAAGGGAATTCCAAGAGGGGGAAAGGTGGTGAGGTAGGGGTCTGAATCGGGGGAGTTGGGAACGAGGCACAGTAAGAGGGTGAGCTTGGGAGGGATGGAGAATGCAGATAGAAATTCAGTAGGGGAAGATAATGCGCATCCATCAATCGATCTTATTTACTGAGTGCTTACTACGTGCAGACCTTGGTAGTAAGTGCTTGGGAGAGTACGATATAACAATGTAACAGGGTTGGTAACCACATTTCCTGCCCATGATGAGCTTACAGTCTAGAGGGGAATGTCAAAGTTGGATTGCTGCAGATTTCAGATTCTTTAATTCAATCGTATTTATTCATTCATCCAATCGTATTTATTGAGCGCTTATTACGTGCAGAGCACTGTATTAAGCACTTGGGAAGAACAAGTTGGCAACATAGAGAGACGGTCCCTATCCATCGATGGGCTCACAGTCTAGAAGGGGTCCCAAGCCCTGGCGTGGGAGGAAACTCCAATCTTCAGAGCATAACCAGAACGCTATTAATAATCTATTTACTTTATTAATGATATGTATATATTTATAATTCAGTTTATCTATTTAGATGGTATTGATGCCTGTCTACTTGTTTTGTTTCATTGTCTGGCTACCCATTCTAGACCGTGAGCCCGTTGTTGTGTAGGGATTGTCTCTGTTGCCGAATTGTACTTTTCCAGCGCTTAGTACAGTGCTCTACACACAGTAAGTGCTCAATACATATGTTTGAATGAATGAATGAATGAATCACAGAAAGGGAATGATGATTAGTCTGTTGAAGGAGTCCCAGAGTGGGAACCACATGGCAATGGGTAGTTATTTAGGTTGTGAGGGCCGGGACCCCAGGGAGACCACGATCCCGGCCATCCGAGATTCCCAGATGGCCGGCCGTCTCAGCGGAGCCCCGGGTCCGTCCTCCCATGGGGACTCTCAGCAGAGTTCGACGCTCCCCAGCCCAGGACGGGCCCGGTGAGTCCGGAGAGGTCCGGGAGAAAGCTGAGGGAAATTGCAATAGGGAACCGGGATGACCAGGGTCAGAATTGCCATTTCTCTAAATCTGAAGCAGTGTCGCTTAGTGGAAAGAGCACGGGCCCGGGAGTCAAGAGGACTTGGGCTCTAATTCATTCATTCAAACGTATTTATTGAGCGCTTACTGTGTACAGAGCACTGTACTGAGTACTTGGAAAGTACAGTTCGGCAACAGATAGCGATTATGCCTATCCAACAATGGGTTCACAGTCTAGAAGGGGGAGACAGTCCACAAAAAAATAAGCAGACGGGCGTCAGGGCTTTGAACAGGGGAAGAGAGCTAGTTTGGGGGAGACGTGGGCATGTTTGAAGGCAGAGGGGGAATGCTCTATCCACTTTATCACACCACAACAGACACATTCCCTGGCCTTACTAGAAGAAAAAAAAATGAATGGAAAGATGAATGTACAATTATTGCATGCCATTTTACCATTGAGGAAACTGAGGCCAGAAAAGTGAAGCAGTTTGCCCAAGCTCCCACAGCATCAAAGGGACAGAGGCAGGATTAGAACCCAAGTCCTCTGACTCCCACTGAACTATGCTTGGGAGAGTACAATGGTACAGAGCTGGGAGATGGGTACGTTCCCCTCAAGGAGCACAGAGTCAAGAAGAGAACTCCTGGACCCATCCTTTTTCCGGTAAATGAGGATGGACTTGAGTTGATTCACGCTTGAGTTGAGTGAAGTGGGTTTAGAGGGCTGGGAAATGAATCGGGGAAGCTGGTTAGAGGTGTGGGGGGGGGATTTTAGCAGTAAAGAATTCAGAAAGAACTGTGCTCGCTCTGATTTTTAGCTGAAAAGAGAGGGAGTTCCAGCCTAGGATGGAAACGAGAGAGTCGATCGTGAATAACAACTAGAAAGTTGCTCTGAGAGCTGGGAAGACGGGTTGAATGATGGACAGGGGGTGAAGTGCAGTCCTAGGGCGGAGAGCCTTCAAGCCGATTAAGAGTTTTTGTTCCTTGTGAAAAGACACAATTTATCATGACAGGAAGATGAGGAGAGGAGAGATTTAGGCTGAGCGATGCTATAGGAAAGGACTCGAAGAATGATGAGGTACACTTGTGTTTGCGTGTGTAGAAGTGTGAATGCAGATATGTGAGCAAATGGGATCGGTTTGGAGTTACACGTGGATTTTTGTTGCTGTTGTTTGGTTGGTTTATGGTGTTTTTAAGTGCTCATTATGTGCCAGGTACTGTACTAAGCACTGGGGTAGATACAAGGTGATCAGGTTGGACACAGTCCACGCCTCATAGGGTGCTCACAGTTGTAATCCCCGTCTTTCATATGAGGTAACCGAGGCACAGAGACGGTAAGCGACGGGCCCCAGGTCACACAGCAGACAAGGAGTGAAGATAGGATTAGAATCCAGGTCCTACTCTCTACCAGGCCCATAATTTAACCACTAAATGGATGAATTTATTCATTCATTCATTCAATCATATTCATTGAGCGCTTACTATGTGCAGAGCACTGTACTAAGCGCTTGTTAAGCACAAGTTGGCAGCATATAGAGACGGTCTCTACCCAAAAGCAGGCTCACAGTCTAGAAGGGGGAGACAGCGAACAAAACAAAACATATTAGCAAAATAAAATAAATAGAATAAATATGTACAAATAAAATAAATAGAGTAATAAATATGTACAAATATATATACGTATATACAGGTGCTGTGGGGAGGTGAAGGAGGTAAGGCGGGGGGATGGGAAGGAGGGGGAGAGGAAGGAGGTGGTTCAGTCTGGGAGGAGGGAACTCACACAATTTATGTGTGAAGGCACTTCTCGTTTGACTCTAAAACCACCGAAAACATTTCACAACAGTCACGAACATATCTTTATGCTCTCAGACCTCTGCTATCTGCTATTAGTTTTATTTTCGGTCTCCTCAACCAAAATAATACTCTTGATATTTATTAAGCACTTACTACGTTCCAAGCAAAGTATTAAGTGCTGGGGGAGATTAAGGACCATCCGGTAGAACACAGTCCGTGTCTCATGAGGGATTCACAGACTAAGTAGGAGGGAAACTAGATATCGAATCCTCATTTTACTAGTGAGAAAACTGAGGCATAGAGAAATTGTCACCTTCCCGTGGCTATGCAGCAGAGAACTGGTAGAGGTGGGATTAGGACCTAGGTCCTCTGATTTCCAGGCCTGTGTTCTTCCCAATAGTCCCCTGCTTCTACACAGTTCGAAGTTTGGTGCCTCCAATAGAATGGAAGCTCCCTGGGGACAGTGATTATATGTATTAATACCACGTCCTTTGGAGGTCCTCAATAAATAGAACCGATCGACTTCGTCCTATTCCTTCACCCCCAACATGAATGTCTCTGAATTGAAGTCTTCCCTCATCCTGTGCAGGGAGTCGACATCATTCCCAAGAAACGTTCCGTGCCTCCACCATGAACTCAGAGATTATTTTGAATTCAATAACTCCCTCCTCTCCATGGAGAATCCCCAGCGAGTGTCCTGTCAATTCCTTCAATCAATCAATCAATCAATCAATCAATCGTATTTATTGAGCACTTACTGTGTGCAGAGCACTGTACTAAGCGCTTGGGAAGTACAAGTTGGCAACATATAGAGACAGTCCCTACGCAACAGTGGGCTCACAGTCTAAAAGGGGGAGACAGATGGGAGTCATCCCATCGATGGACTCTAACTTTGGCTCTTCTCTCATCACATGCAGAAAGTCAGGGCTGCCTCCCCAAAATGCCCAACGTCTCCACGGTGAAGGAATTCCTCCTGCTGGGTTTCTCGGAGGTCCGGGAGCTGCAGCTGGTCCACGTCGGGCTGTTCCTCCTGGTCTACCTGGAGGCCCTGACGGGGAATCTCCTCATCATCACCGTCACCGCCTTCGACCGGTGCCTCCGCACACCCATGTACTTCTTCCTCAGAAACCAGTCCCTCATCGACCTCTGCTACAACTCCGTCACCGTCCCCAAGTCTGCCGTCATCTCCCTGACCGATCGGAGAGCCATCTCTCTACCTTGCTCTGCCGCCCAGGTCTTCTCGGTGGTCATGTTTGGTGGTTCAGAGATGTTCCTCCTCACGGCGATGTCCTACGACTGCTACGCCGCCATCTGCCTCCCCCTGCGTTATGAGCTCATCATGACCAACATGGCCTGTGGAAAGATGGCGGCCGCCTCCTGGCTCACTGGGGTGATGTTTTGGGTCTTGTATTCATCTTCGACTTTCTCCCTGAGCTTCCGCGGGTCCAACACCATCCAGCAGTTCTTCTGTGACATCTCCTCCCTGCTGAAGATCTCCTGCTCCAAAGACCACGTCGTCGTTGACGGGACCGTCTCCTGTGGGGTAGCTGTAGTTGTCATCTGCTTGGTCTCCATCATTGTCTCGTACGTGCACATCTTCCGGGCCATGCTGAGGATGCCGGCCAAAGAGAGCCGGGCCAAAGCCATCTCCACCTGCCTGCCTCACCTCGCCGTCGTCACTATCTTCCTCGTGACCGGAACTTTCACCTACGTCAAGCCCGTGTCAGACTCCCCCTCGAGCCTGGACCTCCTGTTGTCCGTATCCTACACCGTGGTGCCCCCCACCCTGAACCCCCTCATCTACAGCCTGAGGAACCGGGACATGAAGGCCGCCCTGGGGAGAGCCCTAAAGGGGAGACTCTTCTGCCATCTTCTAAGGGACAGAACCTCTGTTTCCTTTTGCTGACTATCCCGTTTCTCATCAGGATTCCAATGGGGTAGACATATAAAGAGCTGTCCAAAGAGGAAGTCCGGCATCTGAGTACTTGTCAATGTCTAGGACTGAGTCTGATAAGCCGGGTGTGACTGTAAGCCCGGTATGGGCAGGGATTGTCTCACTTTGTTCTGAATGATACTTTCCGAGCGCTTAATACGGTGCTCTGCTCTCGGTAAGCACTCAATAAATATGATTGAATGAATGAATGACTGACAAGTGATTGTTTGGGCGACACCATGGTTTAGGGGAATGAGCGTGTGGCTGGGCGTCATGAGATTAGAAATGTCTTCCCGGGTCTGCCACGGGCCTGCAGTATCACCTTGGTTCAGCTCCGTAACCTCTCTGGGTCTCGCTGTAAAATCGGGGTTAAATATATGCTCTCTCTTTCTCTTACAATCTGAGCCCCCGTGGGTCAGGAAACGTGTCCGATCTGATTAATTAATTTCTACTCTGGCACTTGGCGGTCTTTTGCAAATCAATTCTTCATAAATTCAATAATGATAATGTTGATACTGCTACTGAGAACAACAGTAATTCTATGAATTTTCAGGTCACTCTTGATGGTGATGAAAAGCAGAAAATCGGAGAGTGACAAGGGAGAAGGGACGCAATCGTGGAAACCTTTCCGCACATTTGACTGCTTGTTTACTTGTTTTGATGCCTGTCTCCCCGCTTCTAGACTGTGAATCTGTAGACAGATTCAGATCCCATCGAACTGTTCAGATCCATCTCCTCTCATCCAAGCATCTATAAATAATAATGATGATGGCATTTATTAAGCGCGTACTATGTGCAAAGCACTATTCTAAGCGCTATGTGTTGCCAACTTGTACTTCCCAAGCGCTTAATACAGTGCTCTGCGCACAGTAAGTGCTCAATAAATACGATTGAATGAACGAATGAATGGGGGGAGGTTACAAAGTGATTAGATTGTCAGGGACATTAGGACAGGGGCATCCTGGGGTCTTCATCCCCATTTTACAGATGAGGTAGCTGAGGCACAGAGAAGTTAAGTGACTTGCCCAAAGTCACACAGCTGACAAGTGGCAGATCCGGGATTTGAACCCATGACCTCTGACTCCAAAGCCCAGGCTCTTTCCACTGAGCCACGCTTCTTCTCTGAATCTATCCATTCATCCATCCAGTAGTCCATCACCACAATTTATCGAGCACATCTTGTGCTCCAAGTGCGGTGGCCTGCTTTTTGGGGACTTCGTGACCTTTCCCACCCAGAAGGCGAAGGGGAGATGGAGGCAGGGGCCCCTCAGACTCACGCTGCCCCAGTGAGAGGGACTTTGGTGGAGGGACCGGGAAAGACGAGGAGGCGGATGGAAGAGTCGGATTTTGGTGGAGGGCCCGAGAAAAACAAGGAGGCGGATGGAATAGTCGGAGCCAGTCTGGGGAGATGCTCACACACGGGAACTATGTCGGGGTTCAGAACAGGGCCACTTCCCGCGACCGAGCAGGGGGCTTGTCCACTGCAGTGACCCCAAACATCACAAGCCCCTCCATCCTGATTGGCTTGTATCCACCCCAGTGCTCAGTACAGTGCCGGGCTCATAGTAAGAGAATAATAAATACCATTATGATTATTATTATTATTATCCACTGCCCAACCATGACTACCGGGCAGCCGCCTGCTGAGTTTTGGCACTGTGGCCCAGCCTTGGCAGTTTGGATAATAATAATAATAATAATAATAATAATAATAATAATAATAATGGCAGTTGTTAAGTGCTTACTATGTGCAAAGCACTATTCTAAACGCTCTAAACGCTCAATGAATACGATTGATGATGATGGAGGGGGATACAAGGTGATTAGCTTTTCCCACGGGGGGCTCACAGTCTTAAACCCCATTTTACAGATGAGGCTCAGAGAAGTGAAGTGACTATCAATCAATCAATCAATCAATCAATCGTATTTCTTGAGCGCTTACTGTGTGCAGAGCACTGTACTAAGCGCTTAGGAAGTACAAGTTGGCAACATATAGAGACAGTCCCTACCCAACAGTGGGCTCACAGTCTAAAAGGGGAAGACAGAGAACAGAACCAAACATACTAACAAAATAAAATAAATAGACTAGATATGTACAAGTAAAATAAATAAATAGAGTAATAAATATGTACAAACATATATACTATCCCAAGATCACCCAGCAGACACGTGGCCCAGCCGGGATTAGAACCCATGACCTCAGTCGCCCAAGCCCGGGCTCTTTCCACTGAGCCACACTGCTTCCCAAGCGCTCTGAGGGTGCCCTGTACATAGTAAGCGCTCACTCAAACGATTGATTGAATGAATGAATGGATCGTAGGCCCATGCTGTTTTCACTGGACTTCACAAGTCACAGCGCTGATAACACGTTCACTCTCAGAAAGGAAAAGTAGCAATTTGGACAGATAAACTTTATTCCGTAGAAGACATCGATACTAAGGAATGCGACACAAGGAGGGAATTTTTCCACATCCCGTGATACTGATAGATTTTGGAGAGTTTCAGTGGTCTGGGAAGGAAAAAATACTTTTGTTAACTGTGAAGGTTAAATGACTTACCCAAGGGAAGCAGCGTGGCTCAGTGGAAAGAGCCCGGGCTTTGGAGTCAGAGGTCACAGGTTCAAATCCCGGCTCCGCCTATTGTCAGCTGTGTGACTTTGGGCAAGTCACTTAACTTCTCTGGGCCTTAGTTACCTCATCTGGAAAATGGGGATTAAGACTGTGAGCCCCACGTGGGACAACCTGATCACCTTGTAATCTCCCCAGCGCTTAGAACAGTGCTTTGCACATAGTAAGCACTTAACAAATGCCATAAAAAAGTCACTTCATTTCTCTATGGTTTCAGTTCCCTCTTTTGTAAAATGGAGATGAAGATTGAGTCCCTCGTGGGATGTAAACTTGGTCCAACCTGGTGGCTTGTATCGACCCCAGCACAATGCCCTCTGAGGCGGGATTGTCCATCCCACACAGATCTTATCAGACGTCCATCCAGAACCTGAGAAAGCCTCCTTTCAGCCGGAAAAGACAACTGTTCACGTGCACTTCTCTGTAGGGTGTCTTAGTCTTAGAGTGTCTATCATTATGGATGGATGGATGGGTGAATGGATTGATGGATGGATGGATGGATGGATGGATGGATGGATGGATGGATGCATGGATGGATGGATGGATGGATGGATCGATGAATGGACAGACAGACGGGTAAACTGACAGACATATGGATGGATGGATGGTTGAACGGATGGATGGATGGATGAACACAGTAAGTGCTCAATAAATACGATTGAATGAATGAATGAATGGATTCGAGGCGAGGATTTGATCAGTTAAATTCATTCATTCATTGGTTCCATTGCATTTATTGAGTGCTTATGGTGTGCAAAGCACTTTCTAAATGCTTGGAAAGTACAATTCAGCCACAAATAGAGGTAATCCCTGCCCACAACAGGCTCCCAGTCTAGAAGGGGGGAGACAGACATCAAAACAAGTAAACAGGCAGTCAAATGCGGGGAAAAGCTTCCATGATTGTGTCCCTTCTCCCTTGTCACCCTCCGATTTTCTGATTTTCGTAACCACCAAGAGCCATCTTAAAATTCATAGAATTACTGTTATTCTCAGTAGTAGTATCGACATGATTATTATTGAATTTATGAAGAATTTATTTGCACAACACTGCCAAGTGCCGGAGTAGACAAAAACTAATCAGATCGGACACGTTTCCTGACCCACAAGGGTTCAGATTGTAAGAGAAAGAGAGAGCATATATTTAACCCTGATTTTACAGCGAGACCCGGAGGGGTTACGTAGCTGATCCAAGGTGATACAGCCGGCCGGTGACGGAATCGGGCAGACCTTTCAAATCTCATGACTCCCAGCCACATGCTCATTCCACTAAGCCATGATGCCGCTCAAACAGTCACTTGTCAGTCATTCGTTCCATCATATTTATTGAGTCCTCACCTAGTGCAGAACACCGTACTAAGCGCTTGGAAAGTACCATTCAGGATAAAGAGAGACAATCCCTCACCACGCCGGGCTTACAGTCACACGCGGCTTATCAGCCTCCATCCCAGACATTGAGAAATCCTCAGACGCTGGACTTTCTCTTTGGACACCTCTTTATATGGCTATCCCCAAAGTCAGAACCCTGATGAGGAATGAGATAGTCAGAAAAAGGAAACAGACACTTTGTCCCTTAGAAGAGGGAGGAGGAATCTCCCCTTTAGGACTCTCCCCAGGGCGGCCTTCATGTCCCGGTTCCTCAGGCTGTAGATGAGGGGGTTAAGGGCGGGAGGCACCACGGTATAGAAAACGGACACCAGCAGGTCCAGGGTCGAAGGAGAGTCTGACACGGGCTTAACGTAATCAACCGCCGCAGCCTAGAGGAAGACCGTGACAATGGCGAGGTGAGGCAGGCAGGTGGAGAAGGCTTTGGCCCGGCTCTCGGCGGCCGGCATCCTCAGCACGGCCCGGAAGATGCGCACGTACGAGACGATGATGACAATGAAGCAGACGACACCAAAAGCTACCTCACCGGTGACGCTCACGTCGATGGCGATGTGCTCCTCGGAGCAGGAGATCTTCAGCAAGGAGGGGATGTCACAGAAGAACTGCTGGACGAGGTTGGACCCACAGAAGCTCAGGGAGAGAGTCAAAGCTGAAAACAAGACTCCAAACATCACCCCGGTGAGCCAGGAGGCGGCTGCCATCTTTCCACAGGCCGTGTTGGTCATGATGAGCTCGTAGCGCAGGGGGAGGCAGATGGCCGCGTAGCGGTCGTGGGACATCGCCATGAGAAGGAACAGCTCGGATCCGGCAAACAGAATCACCGAGAAGAGCTGGGTGGCACAGCCCAGGAAGGAGATGGATCTCTTGTCGGTCAGGGAGTCGTGGATGGATTTGGGAACGGTGACGGAGATGAGGCAGAGGTCAAGGATGGACAGGTTCCTTAGGAAAAAGTACATGGGGGTGTGGAGGCGCCTGTCGAGGACGGTGACGGCGACGATGAGGAGATTCCCCGTCAGGGCCGCCAGATAGACAAGGAGGAACAGCGCGGCGTGGACCAGCTGCAGCTCCCGGACCTCCGAGAAACCCAGCAGGAGGAATTCCTTCACCGTGGAGACGTTGGGCATTTTGAGGAGGTAGCATTGACTTTCTGCAGTGTATGAGGGAAGAGCCATAGTTAGAGTCCATTGAGGGGATGAGTGAAGGAATTGATAGGACACTTGCTGGTGATTCTCTATGAAGAGGAGGGAGTTATTGAATTCAAAATGATCTCTGAGTTCACGGTGGAGACACTGAACATTCCTGGGGAATGATGCTGACTCCCTGCACAGGATGAGGGAAGACTTCAATTCAGAGGCATTGATGGTGGGGGTGAAGGAATAGGACTAAGTCGATCGGTTCTATTTATTGTGGACCTACAGAGGACGTGGTATTAATACATATAATCACTCCCCCCGGAGAACTTCCATTCTATTGGAGGCACCAAGCTTCCAACTATGTAGAAGCAGGGGGCTATTGGGAAGAACACAGGCCTGAGAGTCCGAGGACCTGGGTTCTAATCCCACCTCTACCAGTTCTCTGCTGCAAAGCCATGAGAAAGTGACTTAATTTCTCTACGCCTCAGTTTTCTCAACAGTAAAATGAGGATTCGATATCTGGTTTCCCTCCTACTTAGTCTGTGAATCCCTCGTGAGACACGGACTGTGTTCTACCACAGGGTCCTGAATCTTCCCCAGCACTTAATACTCTGCTTGAAATGCAGTAAGCACTTAATAAATATCAAGAGTATTCTTTTCGGTTAAGGAGACCGAAACTAAAATGAATAACAGATAGGAGAGGTCAGGGAATGTAAAGTATCAACATGGACTGTAGTGAAATTTTTTTGATGGTTTTAGGGTCAAACAAGAAGGGCCTTTCTACATAAATTCACCCATTTAGCGGCGAGAGAATGAGCCTGGTAGACAGAAGGCCCTGGATTCTAACCCTGTCTCCGCCTCTTGTCCGTTGTATGACCTGGGGCCAGTCGCTTACCTTCTCTGTGCCTCAGTAGTTACCTCATCTGTAAATTGGGGATTTTGACTGAAAGCACCATGTGGGGCATGGACTGTGTCCAACTGGATGAGCTTGTATCCACCGTACTGTTTAGTACAGTACCTGGCATATAATAAGCACTTAATGATATTGTATAACAAACAACAAAAATAAAACCCACATATACACCAAGCTGATTTCATTTGACGACATATCTACATTCCCGCACGTACAGACACAAACACAAGCATAGCTCATCAAGTCCTTTCCTAAAGCATCGCTCAGCCTATATCTGCCCTCTCCTCAACCTCCCCTCAGGACAAGTTGTGTCTTTTCACAAGCAACAAAAACTCACGATCGGCCTGAAAGCTCCCTGCCATTCCTTTCCATCGTTCAACACGTCTCCTCAGCTCTCAGAGCAACTTTGTAGTAGTTACTCTCGATCGACTCTCCCGTTCCCATCCTAGCCTGGAACTCCCTCTCTTATCGGCTCAAAATCAGAGAGGGCACAGTTCCTTCCGAATTCTGAGCACCGATAAAATCCCCGCCTCTTCCAAACAGCTTCCCCGATTCATTCCCCAGCCCTCTAATCCCACTTGACCTACCTCAAGTGCAAATCAATTCATTTCCATCCACATTTAGCAGGAAAAAGCACGGGCACAGGAGTTCTCTTGACTGTGAGCTCCTTGAACGGAGCATACACACCTCCCAGCTCTGTGCTATTGGACTCTCCCAAACATAGCTCAGTGGGAGTCAGCGAACTTGGGTTCTAATCCTGCCTCTGTCCCTTTGCTGCTGTGGGACCTTGGACAAGTCGTTCACTTCTCTGGGCCACAGTTTCCTCATCCATAAAATGGCGCCCAATAATTGCATATTCAGATTTCCTCCTAGGAGGGGCAGGAAATGTGTCTGTAATGGTGCTCTAAAGCGGATAGAGCAGGGCTTGGGAGTCAGAAGGACCTGGGTTCTAATTCCGGCTCCACCTCATGTCTGCTATGTGACCATGGCTAAGCCATTTCACTTCTCTGAACCTCAGTTACCTCATCTGTAAAATGGGGGTTAAGACTATGAGCCCCGTGTCTTCCCTCCCAAACCTTGTCCTCTCCCTGACTTTCCCATCTCTGTTGACAGCACTACCATCCTTCCCATCTCACAAGCCCGCAACCTTGGTGTCATCCTCGACTCCGCTCTCTCATTCACCCCACACATCCAAGCCGTCACCAAAACCTGCCGGTCTCAGCTCCGCAACATTGCCAAGATCCGCCCTTTCCTCTCCATCCAAACCGCTACCCTGCTCATTCAAGCTCTCATCGTATCCCGTCTGGACTACTGCACTAGCCTTCTCTCTGATCTCCCATCCTCGTGTCTCTCTCCACTTCAATCCATTCTTCATGCTGCTGCCCGGATTATCTTTGTCCAGAAACGCTCTGGGCATATTACTCCCCTCCTCCAAAACCTCCAATGGCTACCAATCAATCTGCGCATCAGGCAGAAACTCCTCACCCTGGGCTTCAAGGCTCTCCATCACCTCGCCCCCTCCTACCTCACCTCCCTTCTCTCCTTCTACTGCCCAGCCCGCACCCTCCGCTCCTCCACCGCTAATCTCCTCACTGTACCTCGTTCTCGCCTGTCCCGCCGTCGACCCCCGGCCCACGTCATCCCCCGGGCCTGGAATGCCCTTCCTCTGCCCCTCCGCCAAGCTAGCTCTCTTCCTCCCTTCAAGGCCCTGCTGAGAGCTCACCTCCTCCAGGAGGCCTTCCCAGACTGAGCCCCTTCCTTCCTCTCCCCCTCGTCCCCCTCTCCATCCCCCCATCTTACCTCCTTCCCGTCCCCACAGCACCTGTATATATGTATATATGGTTGTACATATTTATTACTCTATTTATTTATTTATTTATTTATTTATTTATTTTACTTGTACATTTCTATCCTACTTATTTTATTTTGTTGGTATGCTTGGTTCTGTTCTCTGTCTCCCCCTTTTAGACTGTGAGCCCACTGTTGGGTAGGGACTGTCTCTATGTGATGCCAATTTGTACTTCCCAAGCGCTTAGTACAGTGCTCTGCACATAGTAAGCGCTCAATAAATACGATTGATTGATTGATTGATTGATCCAACCTGCTTAACGTGTACCTACCCCAGCGCTTAGGACAATGCTTGGGACAGAGTAAGAGCTTAACAAGTAATACCCTCATTATTATTACTCTCCACGTGCTTAGTGCACACAATAAGCCCTCAATCAATACGATTCAAGATTAACCGATTGATAATAAATTATACCGTGTCAACCTAGCCCAGTTGGCCGGAAAGTTCTTGAGGGCAGGGATTCCAGCCTTTCCCACTATTTGTCTTCTCCCAACATTTGGGAAGAACTCTTACAGGGAGGAATTGCTGATAGTGCAGTGGTTGTCCAAGGCTGGCCACGCTTTCTCAGCTCTGCCTGTCATTGACCCTCTGCAAGGGATTCTGGGACCCACTGAAGTCCAAAGAGACTGTCGACAGCGCTGACGTTGTCATGGAGCACTGCAGCTCGGCAGATAGTTGGCATGGTAGCAAGGTTTGAGGAGGAAGGAAAAGAGGGGTGTGACGGTTGGTGGTTACTGAACTGGAAAACCCCTCCCCTCCTGCTAACACCCCTGCCCCGTTGGGGTCAACAGCCCTGGTCCGAACCCCAACTTCGGCCCCAGCCTGGCTCCATCTCTTCCATCCCCATCCTCATCTCCCCCGCCCCTCCATCCCACTCACTCCCAGCCACTGTCACAGGGGCAGCGTGGGGCTGGGGGTCGCCGACCTCTTCAGGACTGGTCTGGTCCCTTCTTTCCCCTCAGACTCCTGGGTTCGGTAAGCCAGGAAGGAGCAGAGAGGAGCCCTCTATGCCTCTCTGCTCTGCCTCAGACCCTGACAAGCTCTCCAGACGGGCCCTCGTCACTGTAGATAAAGCAGGAGCTTTATCCCTGGAGGATGGCTCGGGGCCCTGCCGGGGGAACCTCGTGACGTGAAAGAGCCAAACACCCTCTGGTCATTTGGTTCTTGAAGCTTCTGGGGGACGAGAGCCCAGTCCCTGCACCGTCAGTGATTGTGCCGGCCCTCGGGGTTCCTACGGAGACAGTGGCATCACCATCCCAGCGTCCCAACAGTTCTTGTTTTCAATGACCGTTTTAGCCACTGTGAATCGTTTTACCATTGTCTAATTCCCAACCTGAGACACTCAATCTGTCAATCAGCCCACTGTAATTTTTCTTCTGGCCTTTTTCAAGCGCTTACTGTATGTCAGGCACTATGCTAAGTGCTGGAGTAGTTATAAGCTAATCAGTTTGGACACAGTCCGTGTCCCCAGTGGGGCTCACATCTCAATCCCCGTTTTACAGATGAGGGAACTGAGGCACGGAGAAGCTAAGCGACCCTGCCCAAGGTCACACATCAGACACGTGGTGGATCCGGGATCATAACCCATGTCCGTTTGAATCCCAGGCCCGCACTCTACCCACTGGTCCACATTACTTCTTCTGACTTGTCCCGATTGCTGAAGCTCTGTTCATACTGACAATATAAACTATATTCCTGATTCAAGCGTTCATCCTCTTTCTCATATTTCCCTTCTCTATTTCCTCCTCTACGTAATTTCTTCTGTGTCTAGCTCCCCCATTAGATCATAATCTCCCGGAGAGCAGGAACAAGGCAATTTTATCTATTTTCAACTCTCCTGAGAGCTTACTACAGTGCTCTGCACCCAGGATGTGGTCAATAAATACCATTGATAATAATAATAGTAATAAGCATGGTCTTTGCTAAACATTTACTATGTGCCAAGCACTGTTCTGAGTTCTGGAGTAAATACAAGGTAATCAGGTTGGACACAGTCCCCATCGCACATGGGGCTCACAGTCTCAATACCCATTTTATGAATGAGGGAACTGAGACCCAGAGAACTGAAGTTAGTTGCCCAAGGTCACATGGCAGACAAGTGGCAAAACCAGGATTAGAACCCGCAACCTGCGACTCCCAAGCCCGTGCTTTGGATGGATGGATGGATAGATGAATGGATGGATGGCTGAGAGAGGATGGATTTGACAAGACAGATGGAGCTGCAGTCAACCTTTCTTCCCTTCTCCCATACCACCTCCCATTTTCCAACTTTCGTTCCCACCCCCAGAGTCATGCTAAAGAGTGTATTGTTATATTTTCATAGTCATTACCAATAATGATATCATTATCGTATTTATTAAAAACTCGCCTGCCTAAATCGTTTCACTTGCTGGAGTAGAAACCAAAGAATCAGTTCAGACACAATTTCTGTCCCACAGGGGCTCAGAGTGTAAGAGGAAGAGAGATCCTAGGGATGTTAAGTCACTGCCCCTAGGCCACAAAGAAAGCCAGTAGCAGGGTGGGCATCAGAACTCAAACCTCAATCAATCAATCAATCAATCCTATTTATTGAGCACTTACTCTGGACCCAGCACTGTACTAAGCCCTTGGAAAACTTCAATATAACAGAGTTAGTAGCCACGTTCCCCGCCCAAAATGAGTTCACAGATAGAGCAATTCCTATTCCTTTAGGCCATGATAAGATTTTAAAAAAATTATGGTATCTATTCATTCGTTCATTCATTCAATCGCATTTATTGAACGCTTACTGTGTGCAGAGCACTGTACTAAGCGCTTGGGAAGTACAAGTTGGCAACATAGAGAGACGGTCCCTACCCAACAGCGGGCTCACGGTCTAGAAGTCTAGAATCTGTTAAACACTTGTCATGTACCAAGCACTGTTCTAAGCACTGGGGTAGATACAAGATAATCGAGTCGTCCCACGTGGGGCTCACGGTCTTATTCCCCATTTTACAGATGAGATAACTGAGTCCCTTCTAAACTGTGAGCCCGTTGTTGGGTAGGGACCGTCTCTATACGTTGCCAACTTGTACTTCCCAAGCGCTTAGTACAGGGCTCTGCACAGAGTAAGCGCTCAATAAATACGATTGAATGAATGAACTGAGGCACGAAGAAGTTAAGAGACTTACCCAAGGTCACACAGAAGATAAGTGGCAGAGCAGGGATTAGAACCGCCCCTAAACTGGTTTTACTATACTAAGCGCTTGGGAGAATTCGGTACAACAGAGTTGTTAAATGCATTCCCTGCCCACAGTGAGCTAACAGTCTACAGGGCCTCCCCTTCCTTTAGGCCACGATGCCTTCCCGAAACCGGATTGTCAGTCCTACTTCCGTTTTAGCTGCCTCCCTCCTAGACTTTGACAATTCATCGACGTCCCACGTTTTCTGTGAACCCTGTAGGACAGCTAAGCATCTGGCTAGGTCCAAGGGCAATTCCTTGGTTAAGTGGTGGGGTGAGAGGATTTGCACAAGGAAGGAGACATTTTGTCCCAGAGCGGAGGCCGGGTGAGTGACCCTTTTAGGATCCTCCCCATGGCGGCCTTCATGTCCCGGTTCCTCAGGCTGTAGATGAGGGGATTCATGGCAGGGGGCACCACCGTGTAGAACACGGACACCAGCAGATCCACGATCGGGGACAAGCCTGTGGGCGGCTTCATGTAGACAAATACCCCTGCAGAGAGGAAAGCAGAGATGACACCGAGGTGAGGCAGACAGGTGGAGAAGGCTTTGGACCGGCCCTCGGTGGCCGGCATCCTCAGGACGGCCTGGAAGATGCGGACGTACGAGATGATGATGGAGATGAAGCAGACGAAACCTAAGGCTGCCCCAAGAATCACAGTCGCGTCGCTGGCGATGTGCTTCTCGGAGCAGGTGATCTTCAGCAGAGGGGGGACGTCGCAGAAGAACTGGGGGATGGTGTTGGACCCGCAGAAGGAGAGGGAGAACGTCCCGGCTGAACACATTACTGCAAGTAGGCACCCGCTGAGCCAGGAGGCCGCTGCCATCTTCCCACAGGCCTCTCGAGCCATGATGACCTCATAGTTCAGGGGGAGGCAGATGGCCACGTAGCGGTCGTATGACATCACCGTGAGGATGGACATTTCTGAGCCGGCAAACCAGGACACGGAGAAGACCTGGACAGCACAGCCCACCAGGGAGATGGATCTCTTGTCGGTCAGGGAGTTGTGGATGGAGTTGGGGACGGTGACGGAGATGTAGCAGAGGTCGACGACGGCCAGGTTCTTGAGGAAGAAGTACATGGGGGTGCGGAGGCGCCGGTCGAGGGTGGTGACGACGACGTTGAGGAGATTCCCCGTCAGGGCCCCCAGGTAGACCAGGAAGAACAGCGCGGCGTGGACCAGCTGCAGCTCCCGCACCTCCGAGAATCCCAGGAGCAGGAATTCTGTCTTCACGGTGACGTTAGTCATTTTATGGGAATTGACGTTGACTGCCTAAGGACATTGCGAAAAGATAGGGATGAGAATAATATTCCAGAGAAAAGTGTACAGGAGAGGAGAAAATCTTTGGGTTGGAGGGAATCTCGGGTGGCTTTTAGGGTAATTTGTCACGCTCACCATGTGCCAGACACTGTACTAAAACACTGGAGTGGATATAACTCCTCACTCCCGGCTTCAAGGCTCTCCATCACCTCGCCCCCTCCTACATCATCTCCCTTCTCTCTTTCTACAGCCCAGCCTGCACCCTCCACTCCTCGGCCGCTAATCTCCTCACCGTGCCTCGTTCTCGCCTGTCCCGCCGTCGACCCCCGGTCCACGTCATCCCCCTGGCCTGGAATGCCCTCCCTCTGCCCATCCGCCAAACTAGCTCTCTTCCTCCCTTCAAGGCCCTACTGAGAGCTCACCTCCTCCAGGAGGCCTTCCCTCACTGAGCCCCCTTTTTCCTCTCCTCCTCCCCATGCCCCCTCTCTGCCCTACCTCCTTCCCCTCCCCACAGCACTGGTATATATTTGTACAGATTTATTACTCTATTCATTTTATATATTTAATAGTCTATTTATTTTGTTAACGACGTGCCTATAGCTATAATTCTATTTCTTCTGACGATTTTGACACCTATATACATGGTTCGTTTTGCTGTCCGTCTCCCCCTTCTAGACTGTGAGCCCGTCGTCGGGTAGGGACCGTCTCTAGACGTTGCCAACTTGTACTTCCCAAGCGCTTAGTCCAGTGCTCTGCACACTGTAAGCGCTCAATAAATACGACTGAATGAGTGAATGAAAATGACCTGCCCAAAGTCACACAGCTGACAAGCTGTTATCGATAATAATAATGAAATAGGAGAATGAATAAATGAACGAAGCGATGGATGCACCTCAACATTTCAGTCGTCTCCCTTTTCCCTTCTTTCCAGTTTGTCGTGGCTTGAAATCGAGAGAAGCCGAGGTAATTTCGGACATAACCCGATATTATAGTTATTCTATAATCAGAGTGAGACCCGGGAGGTCGAAAGAAGTGTGCATTTCCTGCTTCTTCAGATCTATCCCTCCCTCCGCATATCCTCCAAGCTAGCTCTCTTCCTCCCTTCCAAACCCTACTGAGAGCTCACCTCCTCCAAGAGGCCTTCCCAGACTGAGCCCCATTTTTCCTCTCCTCCTCCCCATCCCCTCCGCCCTACCTCTCTCCCATCCCCACAGCACCTGTATATATGTTAGTACAGATTTATCACTCCATTTATTTTACTTGTACACATTTACTATTCGATTTATTTTGTTACCGATGTGCATAAAGCTTTCATTCTATTTGTTCCGACGATTTTGACACCTGTCCCCATGTTTCGTTTCATTGTCCGTCTCCCCCTTCTAGACTGTGAGCCCGTCGTTGGGTAGGGACCGTCTCTATCTGTTGCCGACTTGGACGTCCCAAGCGCTTAGTGCAGTGCTCTGCACACAGTAAGCGCTCAATAAATACGATTGAATGAATGAATAGTAGCTAATCAGGTTGTTCATCTCCTCCAATCCACCTGCCCTGGTTCGGGACGGCACTGAAACCATTCCTGACTCCTAGAAGCCCATTTCATTGGCAAATATCTGCAAGGATTGTGGTCACATAATTCTAAATAATTGGAGAAGCAGCACAGATAAGTGGAAAGAGGATGGTCCTGGGAGATAAGGGGATCTTGATCTGATTCCCCGTTCCACCACTTACCTGCTGGGCGACCTCAGGCAAGTCACTTAACTTTTCTGTTCCTCGGTTCCCTCATCCGTAAAATGGGGTTTAAAACGATGAGTTTCCCTACGTAGGATGGGGAAACTGTCCGATCCGATTATATTGTATCTACTCCAGCACCGAGTATGGTGTTTGGCATATGGTAAGCACTTAACAATCACCACAGCTATTATTATTAAGAAAGAACTGGAAAATTCCTGTTGTTTCCTGGGCCGATATTGACATTTCCCTTCCCTGCCTCTCACCGTTCCCCTGCTTCTTTCCGGAGTCACCTGGCCCGTCCTGGGCTGGAGAGCATCGAACTCTGCTGAGAGAGAGGCTCACTCCATCTCCTTGTTTCTGGACACTGGAGGGAGTGACAGGAAGGTCTAGGGGCTGTCAGGATCCTCCCTCCCCATCTCGGCTCTCCGGCTGGCTGCGCCGTCCCCTCAGGCGACGGCAGGGTTATTCCCCGGGGGATTCCCCGTGGGAGGAAGGGCCCGGGGCTCCGCTGAGACGGCTGACCATCTGGGAATCTCGGAAGGACGGGATCGTGGTCTCCCTGTGGTCCCGGCCCTCACAACCTAAATAACAGCCCATTCCCATGTAGCTCCCACTCTGGGACTCCTTCAAAGAATGATGTCAACGACCTAACGATCACTCCACAGGTGGACCTGAATGGAAACTCATAATAATAATAATATTAATGCTGATGGTATTTGTTAAGCACTTACTAAGTGCCAGGCACTGTTCTAAGCGCTGGGGCAGATACAAGGTGATCGGGTTGTCCCACGTGGGGCTCCCAGTCTTCATCCCCCTTTTACGGATGAAGTAACTGAGGCCCAAAGAAGTTGAGTTGCCCAAAGTCACACAGCTGACGAGTGGCGGAGCCGGGATTAGAACCCACGACCTCTGACTCCCAAGCCCGGGCTCTTTCCACTAAGCCACGCTGCTTCTATTTTAATTTCTATTCATTCCAATGGATTGACACTTGTCCCCATGTTTTGTTTTGCTGTCTGTCTCCCCCTCCTAGACTGTGAGCCCGTGGTTGAGAGGAGAAGCAGCGTGGCTCAGTGGAAAGAGCCCGGGCTTTGGAGTCAGAGGTCAGGGGTTCAAATCCCAGCTCTGCCAATTGTCAGTTGTGTGACTTTGGGCAAGTCACTTCACTTCTCTGTGCTTCAGTTACCTCAACTGTAAAATGGGGATTAAGACTGTGAGCCCCCCGTGGGACAACCTGATCGCCTTGTAACCTCCCCAGCGTTTAGAACAGTGCTTTACACATAGTAAGCCCTTAATAAATGCTATCATCATCATTATTATTATTATTGTTAGGGACCGTCTCTGTATGTTGCCAACTTGTACTTCCCAAGTGCTTAGTACAGTGCTCTGCACACAGTAAGTGCTCAATAAATACGACTGAGTGAAGGAATGAGGAGAACAATGAGCCTAGGGTCCCAGGCTTACCTGCCAAACCCTGCCAAAGCTGCTTGCTTGGGAGTCAGAGGTCATGGGTTCTAATCGCGACTCCGCTACTCATCAGCTGTGTGACTTCGGGCAAGTCACTTAACGTCTCTGGGCCTCAGTTACCACATCTGTAAAATGTGGATGAAGACTGCGAGCCCGGGCTCAGTGCAAAGAGCCCGAGCTTTGGAGTCAGAGGTTAGGGGTTCAAATCCCGGCTCCACCAATTGCCAGCTGTGTGACTTTGTGCAAGTCTCTTCAGTTCTCTGGCCCTCAGTTACCTCAACTGTAAAATGGGGATTAAAACTGTGAGCCCCCCGTGGGACAACCTGATCACCTTGTATTCCCCCTCGGTGCTTAGAACAGTGTTTGGCAAACAGTAAGCGTTTAATAAATGCCATTATTATTATTATTATTATTATTATTAGGAAAGTGGAAAAGAATCCTCAGTCCTCCCCCAGTTTTCCAACTTTGCTGGCTGGGTCCTCCTCAGCTTCCCATCCTGTAATCCTGGGAGTCCCTCAAGGTTCAGTTTTGGGTCCCCAACTTCATTGACTGGTTGATTGATTTCCTCCCAATCTCTCCCTCTCTCTTTCTCTCTCCCCTCCCAATTCTTCCCCCACAGCATCTCCACAATCAGCCCTTCCTTCTCCATCCAAACTGGCTTTACGCTGGTGCGAACGCCGGTCGTGTCCCCTCTCGAGGTCGTCAGCCTCCTCGCCGAATTCCCCGCCACCGGTTTCTCACCTCTCCTGTTCATACGAAGCCCTGCTGTTTGGATCATTGTTTCTAAAACATCGGACTGCACATCTCTCTCTCCACCCCTGTGAAATTCTCACTGGCTGTCCCTTCCCATCGGCAGGAACTTCCGATCATCGGTTCTTTCTCCACAGTTCATGCTCTGCCTCCCCCACTATATCCCAACAACCCCCTTTACTACTCTCAATTTAATCTGGTCACGGTGACTTATTCTCACCTCTTTCATTACATGTTGTTGTTTTCCCACACACTCCCTTTTTCCTGCCTCTCCCCTACACCCAATTACATCAGTACTTCCCTGTCACCCTAAGCGCTTGGATACCGACAATCTCCCTCGTAGTTCTTATAAGCATATCATTACACTGTTTTACTTTTCCCCACCTGCATTTTATTTTAGTGTGTAAGTCCACCAATCAATCGTATTTATTGAGCGCTTACTGTGTGCAGAGCACTGTACTAAGCGCTTGGGAAGTCCAAGTTGGCAACATATAGAGAAAGTCCCTACTCAACAGTGGGCTCACAGTCTAAAACGGGGAGACAGAGAACAAAACCAAACATCCTAACAAAATAAAATTAATAGAATAGATAGGTACAACCACTAGATTATAAACTCTCTGAGAGCAGGGCTCACGCCTACCACCTCAATCATACTTTTCCACGAGCTTAGTAGAGTGCTCCGCACAGAGTAACCACTCAATAAATATTCCCGATCGGTTGATTGAGATTCAGACTAGTGGTGTTCATTTTTAAGCATTTGAAGGGACAGTCATGGGCGGGTGGTTGCTAGGAAACGAGGGGATCGGGAAGAAGTAATCATTCATTCAGTCAATCCGTCGTATTTATTGAGATTTATTGGGTACCTTGCATTTCTCCCATGCAAATCTAACAGGGATCGAGGGAAGATCTCTAAATCCTGATCGTGAAGAAGGGCCTTCTCAGCCACAGCAACACGCATCGGAAAACCTTCCCCGTCAGGTCTCCATCTTTAGAGCTGGACAAATCCATGGACAGTCCCGGTGACGACGGAAGGGATCATTGGCACGACGTTTTATGCCAGAGAGGGAGCTGGGTGAGCAAGCCCTTTAGGACCCTCCCCAGGGCAGACTTCACATCTTTATTCCTCAGGCTGTGGATGAGGGGGTTGAGGGTGGGGGGGCACCATGGTGTAGAACGTGGACAGCAGCAGATCCAGAGTCGAGGGGGAGTCCGATGGCGGTTGGAGGTAGGCGGAAGACCCGGTAGAGAAAAAAATCAATCAATCAATCAATCGTATTTATTGAGCGCTTACTATGTGCAGAGCACTGTACTAAGCGCTTGGGAAGTACAAATTGGCAACACATAGAGACAGTCCCCACCCAACAGTGGGCTCACAGGCTAAAAGGGGGAGACAGAGAACAGAACCAAACATACCAACAAAATAAAATAAATAGGATAGAAATGTACAAGATAAATAAATAAATAAATAAATAAATAAATGAATAAATAAATAAATAAATAGAGTAATAAATATGTACAACCATATATACATATATACAGGTGCTGTGGGGAAGGGAAGGAGGTAAGATGGGGGGATGGAGAGGGGGACGAGGGGGAGAGGAAGGAAGGGGCTCAGTCTGGGAAGGCCTCCTGGAGGAGGTGAGCTCCCAGGAGGTCCTGGAAGGGAGGAAGAGAGCTAGCTTGGCGGATGTGCGGAGGGAGGACATTCCAGGCCCGGGGGATGACGTGGGCCGGGGGTCGATGGCGGGACAGGCGATAACGAGGTACAGTGAGGAGATTAGCGGTGGAGGAGCGGAGGGTGCGGGCTGGGCAGTAGAAGGAGAGAAGGGAGGTGAGGTAGGAAGGGGCGAGGTGATGGACAGCCTTGAAGCCCAGGGTGAGAAGTTTCTGCCTGATGCGCAGATTGATTGGTAGCCATTGGAGGTTTTGGAGGAGGGGATTAATATGCCCAGAGCGTTTCTGGACAAAGATAATCCGGGCAGCAGCATGAAGTATGGATTGAAGTGGAGAGAGACACGAGGATGGGAGATCAGAGAGAAGGCTGGTGCAGTAGTCCAGACGGGATAGGATGAGAGCTTGAATGAGCAGGGTAGCGGTTTGGATGGAGAGGAAAGGGCGGATCTCGGCAATGTTGCAGAGCTGAGACCGGCAGGTTTTGGTGACGGCTTGGATGTGAGGGGTGAATGAGAGAGCGGAGTCGAGGATGACACCAAGGTTGCGGGCTTGTGAGACGGGAAGGAAGGTAGTGCCGTCAACAGAGATGAGAAAGTCTGGGAGAGGACAAGGTTTGGGATGGAAGACAAGGAGCTCAGTCTTCGACATGTTGAGCTTTAGGTGGGGGGCGGACATCCAGATGGAGATGTCCTGGAGGCAGGAGGAGATGCGAGCCTGGAGGGAGGGGGAGAGAGCAGGGGCAGAGATGTAGATCTGGGTGTCATCAGCGTAGAGATGATAGTTGAAGCCGTGGGAGCGAATGAGGTCACCAAGGGAGTCAGTGTAGATTGAGAACAGAAGGGGACCAAGCACTGAACCTTGGGGAACCCCCACAGTAAGAGGATGGGAGGGGGAGGAGGAGCCTGCAAAAGAGACTGAGAAAGAACGACCGGAGAGATAAGAGGAGAAGCAGGAGAGGACGGAGTCTGTGAAGCCAAGGTCAGATAGCGTGTTGAGGAGAAGGGGGTGGTCCACAGTGTCAAAGGCAGCTGAGAGGTCGAGGAGGATTAGGACAGAGTATGAGCCGTTGGATTTGGCAAGCAGGAGGTCATTGGTGACCTTTGAGAGGGCAGTTTCCGTGGAATGAAGGGGACGGAAGCCAGACTGGAGGAGGTTGAGGAGAGAGTTGTTGTTGAGGAATTCTAGGCAGCACGTTTAGACAACTCGTTCAAGCAGTTTGGAAAGGAATGGTAGGAGGGATATGGGACGATAACTAGAAGGTGAGGTGGGGTCAAGAGAGGGTTTTTTTAGGATGGGAGAGACATGGGCATGTTTAAAGGCAGAGGGGAAGGAACCAGTGGAGAGTGAGTGATTGAAGATGGAAGTTAAGGAGGGGAGAAGGGATGGAGCGAGAGATTTCATAAGATGAGAGGGAATGGGGTCAGAAGCACAGGTGGCCGGAGTAGCACTTGAGAGGAGGGAGGAGAGTTCCTCTGAGGATACTGCTGGGAAGGATGGGAGAGTAGCAGAGAGTGTTGAGAGCTGGAGGGTTGGAGAAAGGGGGGAAGAGACTTTGGGGAGGTCAGCCCTGATGGATTTAATTTTGTTAATGAAGTAGGAGGCCAGATCGTTGAGGGTGAGGGAAGGAGGAGGGGGAGGAACCGGGGGCCTGAGAAGGGAGTTGAATGTACGGAAGAGCTGGCGGGGGTGATGGGCATGGGTGTCAATAATGGAGGAGAAATAATTTTGTCTGGCAGAAGAGAAGGCAGGAAAGGATAAACTTGAAGTGAACGAGGTTGGCATGGTGTTTCCACTTTCGCCAGCAGCGTTCGGCAGCTCGAGCATAAGAGCGAAGGAGGTGGACAGTGGCAGTGATCCAGGGCTGTGGGTTAGTGGTGCGAGAGCGGTAAAGGGAAAGGGGAGCGAGCGAGTCTAGCTGAGTAGAAAGGGTAGAGTTGAGAGCAGTAATCCGATCATCAAGACTGGGTAGAGAGGAGAGGGCGGCGAGGTGGGGTGTGAGGCACTCCGAAAGATGGGTGGAGTCCAGAGAGCGGAGATCTCTGTGAGGGAGTAATACGGATTTACAGGGGAAAGGAGTGTGAGTGAGGAGGCAGGTGAGAAGATTATGATCAGAGAGAGGGATCACAGAGTTGGTGAGGGTGGACACAGTGCAGTGGTAGGAGATGATGAGGTCGAGGGTATGACCAAGTTGGTGAGTGGGTGAGGTGGGGTGAAGGAAGAGGTTGGCAGCGTCAAGGAGAGATAGAAGGCGGGCAGGAGAGGAGTCATCAGGGATATCCATGTGGATATTGAAGTCTCCGAGGATCAGAGTGGGCATGGAGAAGGAGAGAAGGAAGGTGAGGAAGGGGTCAAAGTCGTTAAAGAAGTTGGAAGTGGGGCCGGGAGGGCGGTAGATGACAGCTACAAGAATCTGGAGGGGGTGGTAGAGGCGAATAATGTGGGCTTCAAAGGAAGGGAAGGGGGAGGAGGGATAGTGCGAAAGCGACACTGGGGGGCGAGAAGGAAACCGACACCTCCTCCTTTTCCGGTGAGTCTGGGGGAGTCGGAGAAGAAGAGGCCTGCACTGCAGAGAGCAGCAGAAGAGACCGTGTCGTCCGGCGACAGCCACGTTTCAGTTAGGGCGAGGAGGAGTAGAGAACTGGAAAGGAAAAGGTCCAGGATGAAAGGGATCTTACTTAAAACGGAGCGGGGGTTCCAGAGGCCACACTTGGCATCAGCTGTCGAGGGTGGGGAGGGAGGGGGAAGGGTGCGAGGGGTGGGGAGGGTTCGGATTGGGATGAGTTGGCGGGGGCCTGGGCGGGGAGAGTGGGAAGGGGGGGTGGCGATGGGAAAGGAGAACTGGGATGGGGTGGGGGCAGGGAGAAGGGGAGGGAGGGGGCCGGGAGGGAGAAGCGGAGGACCTGCGCTGGTACAGAGGAATCCTTGTTAGGGGGTGAGGGGGAGTGGTCTTGGTTTGTGAGAGGGAGGGAAACAGCTGGGTGGGATAGGGGAAGGGGAAGGTGAGGAATGGGAATGGCAGTTGGGAGCAAGGGAGCTGAAAGTCCATGGTGAGGTCAGCAGGGCGAGTGACAGTACAGCGGGGGGTTAACAATTGAGATGCAGAAGCAATAAAACAGTAGCAATGATAAAAGTAGGCGATGGCATCACAGGGTGTAGTTAAGCAATCAACATTCTATGGCAATAATAGAATTGGCAGATAATGATGTCACAAAGAGCAGATACAAACTATTAAGAGCTGGAGTAGGGTGGGCCAGTTAAGGGGGGCCAGGGAGCAGAGATACCTGGGGAGGGGAGCGAACAGTCAACTAGCCTGGGAGGGCTGAGGAGGTGCCAATGAGGTTGTCGTTAATGTAACATGGTGCTAACGAGGGCTTTTTACCCGGGGGCGGGGGGACAGTCAGTCAGGACCGGACCAGGAAGGGGGGCGGGGGGGATGAGGAGCACTTTACGGAAGGCCTCCTAAGTGGGGGGGTGGAAGCAGGGGGGGGCGCCGGGGGGGGCGCTGAGATGGCGGGTGGGTGGGCGGCCGGGCCTCTCGGGAACGGAGTCCCGGGCGTCAATGGCGGCGCTCTGAGGAGAGGAGCCTTCCGGGAGCGGCAAGGCCGCGCGGTGTGATGGCAGTGATGTCAAAAAAGCAATGACGATGGCGAGATGAGGCAGGTAGGTGGAGAAGGATTTGGCCCGGCCCTCGGCGGCCGGCATCCTCAGCACGGCCAAGAAGATGCGGACGTATGCGATGACGATGACCACGAAGAAGACGACGGCAACCACCACCCCTATGGCCATGCTTACGTCCACGGCGATGTGTTCCTCGGAGCAGGAGACCTTCAGTAGAGCGGAGACGTCACAGAAGAACTGGGGGATGACGTCGTATCTGCAGAAGGGCACGGAGAAGGTCGAAGCAGAAAACAAGGCCCCACGCAGCCCTCCGCCGAGCCAGGAGGCGGCCGCCATCTTCCCGCAGACCCCTCGATGCATGATGAGCTTGTAGCGCAGGGGGAGGCAGACGGCCGCGTAGCGGTCATAGGACATCGCCGTGAGGACGACGAAATACTCAGAAACCGCCAACGACATCCACAGAAACAGCTGAGCGATGCAACCTAGGAAGGAGAAGTAGTTATTGTTGGTCAAGGAGTTGTGGATGGACATGGGGATGATGACGGAGATGAGGGCCAGGTTCCTGAGGAAGAAGTACATGGGGGTGTGGAGGCGCTGGTCGAGGGTGGTGACGGCGACGATGAGGAGGTTCTCCATCAGGGCCGCCAGGTAGACCAGGAGGAACAGCGCGGTGTAGACCAGCTGCAGCTCCCGGACCTCTGAGAATACCAGAAGCAGGAATTCCATCACCTTGGTGACATTGAACATTTTCTGGGAATTGACACTGACTGCCTAAGGACATTTAGAAAAGGGAAGTAGATTGAAATGGGGACGAGAACGATCCAGAGAAAAGTGTACAGAGGAGGAGAAAATCTTTGGGTTGGAGGGAAATCTCAGATTTTGGGGGTTTTCATGGTATCTGTTAAGTTCTTACTACGTACCAAGCACTGCGTTCGGCGCTGGGGTAGCTAGAAGCTAATCACCCTGTTCATCTCCCTCAGTTTACCTGCCTCTGATCAGGCCAGCACAGAAACCCATTCCTGACTCTTAGGTGTCTATTCCACTTGCAAGTATCTGCAAGGATCACATAATTCCACATCATTTGAGAAGCAGCACAGCCTGTAGGAAAGAGCTCAGACCTGGGAAGCGGAGGATCCGGCTTTTAATCCCCGCTCTGCCATTTACCTTGGACCAGTCACTTCACTTCTCTGGGCCTCAGTTCCCACATTTGCAAAAAAAAATAATAATAATAACATTTATTAAGCGCTTACTATGTTCTAAGCGCTGGGGAGGTTCCAAGGTGATCAGGTTGTCCCACAAGGGGCTCGCAGTCTTCATCCCCATTTTACAGATGAGGTAACTGAGGCCCAATGAAGTTGCCCAAAGTCACCCAGTTGACAATTGGCAGAGCCGGAATTCGAACCCGCAACCCATGACCTCTGACTCCAAAGCCCGGGCTCTTTTCCACTGAGCCACACTGCTTCTCTAAGCAAAATGGCGATAACTTGTATCTACCCCAGCACTTGGTACAGCGCTTACCACGTAGTACGTGCTTAAGAAATACCGTTATTATTATATTATTATGATGATGAACTAGTCAAATCTCTTCCTATCCCTTCATCCCTATTCAAGAGCTCATTTACCTTTCACATCTATTCACCTCACTTTCTATTCCTTAACATATTCTTTTCATTCTTTCCCTTCTAGACTGTGAGCCCGTTGTTGGGTAAGGACTGTCTCTATCTGTTGCCGACTTGTACTTCCCAAGCGTTTAGTACAGTGCCCTGCACACAGTAAGCACTCAATAAATATGACTGACTGAATAATTCATCCCTAGCTAGATTGGCCTCACTCTCACTACTTCCACGTTTCTCCCCATTTCCGGGCGGTTCCCCCATCTTAGAACTCCCACCCCTTCAAGTAATAATTATGGTACATGCTAAGCGCTTACTGTGTGCAATTCGCTGTATTAAGCGCTGGGGCGGATACTGGCTCTCACGCGGGGCTCATAGTCTCAACCTCCATTTTCCAGATGAGGTCACTGAGGCCCAGGGAAGCGACTTGCCCAAGATCACACAGCAGACGAGTAGCGGGGCCGGGATTAGAACCCGGTTTATAAACTCCATCATGCTGCTATTCCTGACAGACCAATCAATCAATCAATCAATCGTATTTATTGAGCGCTTCCTCTGTGCAGAGACCACACTCCTCCCACGTTCCAATTCCCCGCACAAAAGCCCTTCTCCTCCAGTGAGCTTTTCCCCGTTAACTCTCAGGCCGACAAACCCATCCACCATTTCCACCAGCGCTTCGAACAGTGCTTTGCACATAGTAAGCGCTTAATAAATGCCATCATCAGTATTATTATTTTCATGGACTGACTGGTACTCCTCCTTGGCATGTTTATTGTTTTACTTCTATTGTGCAGCCAACTCTCTAGATTGCTCTGCTGTAAATACTTCTATGTCTATCTCCCCTTTCCTTTATTTTTATTAATTTCTGCCTGTTCCATTTGACTGTAAGCTTATGAGCAGGTAAAATGTGTAAAGCTCTGCTCTATTATATTCTCCCACGTGTTTAGAACAGTGCTCTGTACCCAAACAGCTCTCAATAAATGCCATTGATTGATTGATTGATCGATTGATTGATCGGTCTCAGCTCTTTGTGGGCAGGGAATGTGCCAATACCGGTTTTACAGCGTGGCTCAGTGGAAAGAGCGCAGGCTTGGGAATCAGAGGTCGCGGGTTCTAATCCCGCCTCCGCCACTTAGCCGCTGTGTGACTTTGGGCAAGTCATTGAACTTCTCCGTGCCTCCGTTCCCTCATCTGGAAAATGGGGATTAAGACTGTGAGCCCCATGTGGGACAACCTGATTACCTTGTATCTCTCCCAGCGCTTAGAACAGTAAGCGCTTAACAAATACCAGAATTATTACAGGGCAAGCAGCGTGGCTCAGTGGAAAGAGCGTGGGCTTGGGAGTCAGAGGTCATGGGTTCGAATCCCGACTCTGCCACTTGTCAGCTGTGTGACCTTGGGCAAGCCACTTAACTTCTCTGTGCCTCAGTTGCCTCATCTGTAAAATGGAGATAAGACTGTGAACCCAAGTGTGACAACCTGATCACCTTGTATCCTCCCCAGCATTTAGAACGGTGCTTTGCACATAGTAACAGCTTAACAAATACCACCATTATTATTATTTATTGGTATTTATGCTTCCCACGGGCCAACACTTAATTATGACTTCTTCCTTATCCCTCAACCAGTCTTAAACCAGAAGACAACCTTAATCAATCCATGATAATTATTGAGCATTTACAGTGCAGAACAATGTACCAAGCATTGGGAGAGTACAGTACAACAGGGTTGGCAGACAACTTCCCTGCCCACAATCAATGGTGTCTACTGAGTGCTTCCTGTGTGCAGAGCACTGAACTAAGCGGCTGGGAGAATACAACGGAGTTGCTAGACACATTCTCTGCCCACATTTGATCGATTGATAGTATTTATTGAGTGCTTACTGTGTGCTGAGCACTGTACTGAGCGCTTGGGAGAGGACAATGCAACAGAATTGGTAGATGTTTTCCCTATCTGCAATGAGCTCTCAGTTTAGACACCAGTTTATTTCTATCCCTCACCCTAGGCTCAAACCTGCCCCTTTTCCCTACTTTACAATTTGCAAATCGGTACGGTACCTAGAGTATTTTATAAGCAGTATAATAAGAATATATATTAATATATGGTATAGAAAATATAATATAATATGCAATATATATAAGATAATACAATAATAAATAATGGCATTTGTTAAGTGCATACTATGTGTCAATCAATCAATCAATTAATCATATTTATTAAGAGCTTACTGTGTGCAGAGCACTGTACTAAGTGCTTGGGAAGTACAAGTTGGCAACATATAGAGACGGTCCCTACCCAACAGTGGGCTCACAGTCTAGAAGGGGGAGACAGAGAACAAAACCAAACATATTAACAAAATCAAATAAATAGAATAGATATGTACAAGTAAAATAAACAAATAAATAGAGTAATAGAGTGTCAAGCATTATACTAAATCCTGGGGTAGACACAAGAAAATCAGGTCTCTTTTAGGGCCCCCAGTCTCAGTATGAGGGAGAACTGATGTTGAATTTCCATTTTGCTCCTACTGTATGCCAAGCACTGGGATAGGTACGTTGGACACAGTATCTGGTCTGCCTGAGGCTTACAGTCTAAGAGAGAGGAGGAGCAAGAATGATATCCTTTGCCTTGGAGGAGTTTACAATATAACAGATTGTTGGATCTCTGGCCACGATGTATGAATCAATCGACGATATCTGGTGAGCACTTACCTGGTATCAGACACTGTACTAAGCACCTGGCAGATAGGGAAACTGGAGCACAGAGAGATTAAGCGCCTTGCCCGAGGTCACACAGCAGGCCAGTGGCAGAGATGGGGGGCTTCTGAGCCTCAGAACCTGGCTCTTTCCATTGACAACTGACTGGTGGCTGAGTTCATTCGTTCATTCATTCAATCGTATTTATTGAGCGCTTACTGGACTAAGTGCTTGGGAAGTACAAGTTGGCAGCATCTAGAGACGGTCCCTACCCAGCAGTGGGCTCACAGTCTAAAAGGGGGAGACAGAGAACAAAACATATTAACAAAATAAAATAAATAGAATAAATACGTACAAGTAAAATAAATAGAGTAATAGAGCTCCTCTCACTCACAAAGATTCCCCGCCCCCTCATCTGGCCCTGGTGGGGGTACTAGCTGGAATGGTTCATCTCTCCTCAGGGAAGGAACGTGAAAGAATAGGAGGAATTCTAACTTTTTTCCTCTTATTCTAGGCTTACGTTGAAATTTCCCTTCCGTGGCCCTCACCTTTCCCCTGCTCCTCTCCGGAGTCGCCGGGCCCGTCCTCGGCTGGGGAGCACCGACCTCTGCTGAGGCTCGCTCCATCTTGTCAGTCCTGGACACTGGTGGGGGTGACGGGAAAGTCTGGGGGCTGTCAGGATCCTCCCTCCCCGTCTCAACTCTCCGGCTGGCTGCGCCGTCCCCTCAGATGACGGCCGGGTTTTTTCCTGGGGAGATTCCCATGGGAGGACGGGCCTGGGGCTCCGCTGAGACGGCCGACCATCCGGGAATCCCGGAAGGCCGGGATCTTGGGTTCTCTGCGGTCCCGGCCCCCGTAACCTAAATAACCGCCCAGTCCCACGTGGATCCCACTCTGGGACTCCTCCCTAGAAGAACCTCAACGGACTCATCGTTCTCTTTCCATGATTAATAATATCTTTCCATTTCAACCCAGGGGATTGGAGAGATATCGTGGTAGGAGACTAGTCACCCTAGCCCATTTGGCTAGTCATGGTCGAATCCAATATTCAGATCGGCTGGGCAGAAACAAAAGGAAAAGGACCCCAAGATCTCATTCCAGTCTTGACCCTGAATGGCTGGAGGTCGCAGGCACCTGTAACGTTTTTGCAAAGCGTAAGCTCCTTGTGTGCAAAGAATGCATCTTGGCCTTCCGTTGTACTTCACTTGGATTGATTGAATTAATACTTAGATATTGAAGTATATTATACAATAAATAACATGAGTAGCAACAGTAAGAGTAGGAGGAGAAATCATTAGGGTTTTTATCGTGTGACACCTGAGAGCATTAAGTGGTTGGAAAAATTCAACCCCTTCTCCTGCTCCTGGCTTCTGGGGCAGATTTGAGGATCAGAATTAAGTCTAAATAATAATAATAATAATAATTTTGGTATTTGTTAAGCGCTTACTATGTGCCAAGAACTGTTCTAAGCGCTGGGACAGATACAACGTGATCAGGTTGTCCCACGTGGGGCTCACAGTCTTCATCCCCCCCGTCTTACCTCCTTCCCTTCCCCACAGCACCTGTACATATGTATATATGTTTGTAAGTATTTATTACTCTATTTATTTATTTATTTTACTTGTACATATCTATTCTATTTATTTTATTTTGTTAATATGTTTGGTTTTGTTCTCTGTCTCCCCCTTCTAGACTGTGAGCCCACTGTTGCGTAGGGACTGTATCTATATGTTGCCAACTTGGACTTCCCAAGCGCTTAGTACAGTGCTCTGCACACAGTAAGCACTCAATAAATACGATTGATAGATTGATTGATTGATCCCCATTTGACATATGAGAGAACTGAGGACTCAGAGAAGTTAAGTTACTTGCCCAACATCACACAGCAGACATGTGGCAGGTCGGGACTCGAACCCATGACCTCTGACACCCAAGCCCGAGCTCTTTCCAAGGAGCCACGCTGCTTTGCCAAAGTCTAAAACACCCTTCGGCAGCTACCTCTTCAACTTTCTTTACTGGTATTTGTTAAGCATTTACTATGTACCAGGCACTGTATTAGCCACTGGGGTAGATACAAGCTAATCAGGTTGGACACAGTCTGTGTCCCACGTGGGGCCCACAGTCTTCATCCCCATTTTACAGATGAGGGAACTGAGGCTCAGAGATGCGAGGTGACTTGCCCAAGGTCACACAGCAGACAAGTGGCAGAGCCAGGAATAGAACCCAGATCTTTCAGATTCCCAGATACTCTGCTGGTGATAATATAATAATAATAATGATGGCATTTATTAAGCGCTTACTATGTGCAAAGCACTGTTCTAAGCGCTGGGGAGGTTACAAGGTGATCAGGTTGTCCCACGTGAGGCTCACAGTCTTAATCCCCATTTTCCAGATGAGGCAACTGAGGCACAGAGAAGTGAAGTGACTTGCCCAAAGTCACACAGCTGACAATTGGTGGAGCCGGGGTTTGAACCCGTGACCTCTGACTCCAAAGCCCGGGCTCTTTTCCACTGAGCCATGCTGCTTCTCTTGATGATTAAGGGGGCGGGGGGGTGAATCCAAGTGCAGGGATCCGTCCCCAGTCACGGGAATTAGATTTAAATACCAGTCAAGGACAGCTGGATAAAAACTCTTCTACCAAACGAGTCAAAGCCATTGATAATAGGCAGCCAGGAAAAGTCTCTGACGACAAATATCTCAGCTCTTCGCAGGCCGCCCAAGTCTGTATAGAGTCAATCCACGTAAGTGCTCAATAAATACGATTGATTGAATGACTGAATGAATGAGAGAGATAACAGGGTCAGGGCGTGAAGTGAAATTTTCTGTCTCTGGAGAAAAGACTCCCAACAAGGACCATCCCCATCGCCATCTTCACGTCCCTGTTCCTCAGGCTGTAGATGAGGGGGTTGAGGGCGGGAGGCACCACCGTGTAGAACACGGACACCAGCAGGTCCAGAGCTGAGGAGGAGGCTGAGGGTGGACGTAAGGTACCGAAGGAAGCCGAGATGAAAAACAACGTCGTGACGACGAGGTGAGGCAGGCAGGTGGAGAAGGCTTTGGCCCGGCCCTCGGAGGCCGGCATCCTCAGCACGGCCCGGAAGATGCGCGTGTACGAGACCACGATGGAGACGAAGGAGGAGAAGCCCAAAAGGGCCCCGGTGACGACGATCACATCGACGACAAGGTGTGTTTCGGAGCAGGAGAGTCGGACCACGGAGGAGATATCACAGAAGAACTGTGGGATCAGGACGGACCCACAGAAGGGTAGGGAGAACGTCCCAGAGGAGATCATCAGTGCAAACAGCCCCCCGCCGAACCAGGAGGCGGCCGCCATCTTCCCACAGGCCCCTCGGTCCATGATGACCTCGTAGCTCAGGGGGAGGCAGATGGCCACGTAGCGGTCGTAGGACATGGCCGTGAGGAAGAACACCTCTGAACCACCAAACAGAATCACCAAGAAGAACTGGGAGGCACAGCCCAGGAAGGAGATGGATCTACGGTCAGTCAGGGAGTCGTGGATGGATTTGGGGACAGTGACAGAGATGTAGCAGAGGTCGATGACGGACAGGTTCCTGAGGAAGAAGTACATGGGGGTGTGGAGGCGCCGGTCGAGGACGGTGACGGCGACGATGAGGAGATTCCCCATCAGGGCCGCCAGGAAGACCAGGAGGAACAGCGCGGCGTGGACTAGCTGCAGCTCCCGGACCTCTGAGAATCCCAGCAGGAGGAATTCCCTCATCACCGTGAGGTTGACCATTTCCCAATGATTGCTGAGACCCCCTACAGAAACAATGAAGAGGAAGCTATTTCAGAACCTCAACAGACAATGACAGTCAAATCAATCCATGAGTGGTATTTATGGAGCACTTACTTTATGCAGAGTACTATACTAAGTGATTGGGAGAGTGTAACAGAGCAGAGTTGGCAGGCATATTTGCCGCCTATGAGGAGCTTATGGACTAGAGGGGGAGACACACATTGAAATGAATTTCAAATATGTACATACGTGCTGTGGGGATGAGAGTGGGGAGGATAAGGGGTGCAAATCGATGGGAAAGGGCAAGACAGAACTGAGAGGAAGTCGGGAAAATGACGACTGAGTCGGGGAAGGGCTCTTGGAGGAGATGTGATTTTCGGAAGTCTCTGAAAGTGGGGAGAGCGATGGGCTGTCAGAGTAGACAGCGAGGCCTAGTGGAAAGAGCGAGGGCCTGAGAGTCGGAAGGACCTGAGTTCCAGTCCTGGCTCTGCCACTTGCCTGCCGTGTGACCTTGGGCAAGTCGCTTCACTTCTCTGTGCCTCAGTTCCTTCATCTGTAAAATGGGGATTGAGACTGTGACCCCCCCGTGGGACAACCTGATCACCTTGTAAGCCCATGAGCCCCATGTGGAGCAGGGACTGTGTCCAACCTGATAACCTTGGATCTATCCCAATACTTAGAACAGTGCTGTCAAATACGATCATTATTATTATTACATGAAGAGAGAGGGAGTTCGAGGCCAGTGGAAAGGCCTGGGCATCAGTTGCTGGATAGATGAGACAAAAATCCAGGGAGTAGGTTGTGTTTAGATGAGCCAAATGTTTGGACTGGGTGACCCTGAGAAGCTCCCTCTCTTAACCTTCGATCTTCAGGCAGAAGGAAACCAATATCAATTAATCGATCCCATATCTTGAACACTTACTATGTGTAGAGCGCTGTGCTGAGCACAACCAAATAAATGATCTCTCCCCAGGTGTGGTCTCCTGTTTCATGGCTAATCTGGGGTAGAAGAGCCTTTTCTCTCCAACGTGAGCTTAGCCCTCACCTAGTTGTCAGTGACGGCCCTCTCACAGGACCGCGTCTAATGCAGCCACTGTCGTTCTCTCCCTCAGAACTGAGCACGGTGCTCTTCCGATAGTAGGTGCTTAGTAAACACCACTGAGACGGCCGACGTTACCAGCTCTTACCGTGCTTCCCGACTCCTCAAGAACATCCAGTGGTTGTCCGTCCACCTCTGCATCATACAGAAACTCCTTATCATCATCTTTAAAGCTCTCAATCCCCTCACCCCTCCTATCTCACCTCGCTACTCTCCCACTACAAGCCAGCCCGCACACTTCGCTCCTTTACTGCCAACCTATTCGCCGTACCTCCATCTCGTCTCTCCCTCCGATGACCTCTCATCCACAACCCGTCTCTTCCCTGGAATGCCCTCCCTCTTTGTAGCCGACGGACGTTCACTCTCCCCACCTTCAAAGCCTTATTCAAATCACATCACCTCCAAGAGGCCTTCCCCGACTGATTCCTGATTTCCTCTTCTCACACTCCCTTCCGTGTCGCCCATCACTTCAATCTGCCCCCTTCTTCACCGCCCTCTCGATCCCAAGACCCTTATATATATATCCATAATCTATGTATTTCTATTAAGGTTTGTCTCCCCTTTTAGACAGTAAGCACCTTACGAGCAGGGAGTACGTCTGCCGATCTTATATTTTACTCTCCCCCGCACTTAGCACGGTGCTCTCCACATGGTAAGTGCTCGATAAATATGATCGATGGACCACCGGATCGTTTGTCCCTGATCCATCCCCATCCATCCCCGCCGCCCACCCAGTCGATCCAGGAGATGGAGAGCCTTGGAGACGCCTCGGGGAGAGATCTGTTTTATGCACGGAGGCGTGAGTAGATTCTAGTTCTCCGTCTCCTCCGGCTCCCCTGTAAGACCCCCGTACTCACCCGTGTTCTCACCAGCCCAGACTCACCGATCAGCCGGGAGTGAGCGGGCTCTGGTCTCTGTCGTCCTTCAACCGTCCACCGTCTTCTCAGCTCCCGAACGTCGGCTGTGGGAGGATCTCTGGAAGGTGTGCGGGGTCCCGGCTCTTCTGGCTTCCTGCTTGGAGCAGGTCGGGCCCTCGGCGAAGACGGGTCTTTCAGGAAAAGCTCCCTGAGGGACCCCCTCCACGAGGGACGGGTCACAGGTTGGGCTGAGGGGCCTCATTATGTCCTGTTCGAGCCCGGCTCCCCGGGGCCCCGGCGTCTCTGGGGACCTTGGGAACTCGGGTGGTTTAGTTGCCCTGCCCCACGTGACAACCCCACTGGGGACCCTGTGATCCGTCGCACTGGCGTGCGTCTCACGGGGAGATCCCCCGGAGGAACTGCGGAGGTGACAGTGAGATGTCCATCTTGGTTTTTTCTCAATAACCCACCGGATTCATCCGCATTACGGCTTTGGGACGACCATTCTAAAATGCTTTGGATGCACTAGTCCTCCCTCCTCCAGGACTCACTTCAACCCACCCACTCCTGATCCCACTCACGACCCTCCCTGCCCTCTCTAAGACTACGCTCCTTGTGTCAACGTCTGTCGGTATTCCATTCTCACCCTCAGTGTATGTCTTCAACTCCACATAGGATGCACTGCTGCACTGAAGTCACCTCTCTTCCAAGAGGCCTTCCTTGGTCAAGCTCTCAATTCCTTGTCTCCCCTCTCTTTCTGCATCACTCTGATTTGCTTCCTTTTTTCAACCGCCCAGTCCCAGAACACATATGTACATATCTGGAATGTATTTATTGATATTAACGTCTGTCTCCCCGTCTACACTGTAATAACCCTTTGGGAGGGAATGTGCCTGATATAGCGCTCTATTATACTCTCCCAAGTGCTTAGTACAGTACTCAGGACACAGAAAGTGCTGAATAAATACAGTTCATTGATCGATCAATTCATTCAATAATATTTATTGAGCGCTCACCGTGTGCAGAACACCACTAAGCGCTTAGTATAATCGATCCGGCCCGGAGGGCTGAGAGAAGAAAAATGACCAGGCACAAAAGGGCACCCTGAAAGGTGGAGGTAATAATAATAATAATCACATTCGTTAAGAGCTTACTATATGCCATGGACTGTACTAAATGCTGGGGTAGAAACAGGATAAAGGAGTTGGAAACAATCCCTGTCCCAGTTACCGTCTAATTAGGAAGGAGTAGGATTTAATCCCCATTTTACAGTTGGAGAAACCGAACCCCAGAGAAGTTAAGTGACTTGCCCAAGGTCTCCAAGTGGTCAGGTGGCAGAGCCGGCATTCGAACCCGGTCCTCCGACTCCCAGGCTCGGGCTCTTTCCACTGGGAAACGCTGATTCTCTAGTTGGATGAGTCTTGCTCAGAGTCAATCCAAGGAGAGAGAAAGCGAAGGATCAAGGCATCATTAGGAACTTTCTATCCTGGGGGAAAGGACTCCAACTTAGGACCCTCCCCAAGGTGGCCTTCACGTCCCGGTTCCTCAGGCTGTAGATGAGGGGGTTGAGGGAGGGGGGCAACACGGTGTAGAACACGGACACCAGCCGGTCCAGAGCTGAGGAGGAGTCTGAGGGTGGACGTGAGGTACCGAAGGCAGCCGAGGTGAAAAACACCGTCGTGACGGCGAGGTGGGGCAAGCATGTGGAAAAGGCTTTGGCCCGGCCCTCAGTGACCGACGTCCTCAGCACGGCCCGGAAGATATGCACGTACGAGGTGACCATGTAGAAGAAGCAGGAGAAGCCCAAAAGGGCCCCGTTGACTAAGAGCACATCGACGACGAGGTGCGTTTCAGAGCAGGAGTAGTCGGACGATGGAGGCGATATGGCAGGAGAACTGTGGGATCAGGATGGATCCGCAGAAGGGGAGAGAGAACGTCCCAGAGGACAACATCAGTGCAAACAGCCCCCCGCCGAGCCAGGAGGCGGCGGCCATCTTCACACAGGCCCCTCGGTCCATGATGACCTCGTAGCGCAGGGGGAGGCGGATGGCCGCGTAGCGGTCATAGGACATGGTCGTGAGGAGGAACATCTCTGAGGCGGCACACAGAACCACCGAGAAGAACTGGGCAGCACAGCCCAGGAAGGAGATGGATCTACGTTTGATCAGGGAGTCGTGGATGGATTTGGGGACAGTGATGGAGATGTAGCAGAGGTCGAGGACGGACAGGTTCCTGAGGAAGAAGTACATGGGGTTGCGGAGGCGCCGGTCCAGGACGGTGACGGTGACGATGAGGAGATTCCCCGCCAGGGCCGCCAGGTAGACCAGGAGGAACAGCGCGGCCTGGACCTGTTGCAGCTCCGGGACCTCCGAGAATCCCAGAAGGAGGAATTCCCTCATCACCGTTAGGTTGACCATTTCCCAGAGGTTGCCGAGACCACCTACAGAAACAATGAAGAGGAAGCTATTTCAGAACCTCAACAGACAATGCCAGTCAAATCAATCCATCAGTTGTATTTATGGAGCACTTACTTTGTGCAGAGCACTATACTAAGCGATTGGGAGAGTGTAACATAACAGAGTTGGCTGACATATTTGCTGCCCACCAGGAGCTTATGGGCTAGAGGGGGAGACATACATTGAAATGAATTTCAAATATGTACATAAGTGCTGTGGGGATGAGAGTGGGGAGAATAAGGAGGGCAAATCCAAGGACAAGGGCAAGGCAGAACCGAGAGGAAGTAGAGAAAATGAGGACTTAGTCGAGGAAGGGCTCTTGGAGGAGATGCGATTTTAAGAAGTCTCTGAAAGTGGGGAGAGCGATGGGCTGTCAGAGTTGACAGCGAGGCCTAGGGGAAAGACCGAGGGCCTGAGAGTCGGAAGCACCTGACTTCCAGTCCTGGCTCTGCCACTTCCCTGCCGTGTGATCGTGGGAAAGTCACTTCACTTCTATGTGCCTCCGTTCCTTCACCTGTAAAATGGGGATTAAGGCCATGAGCCCCATGTGGAGCAGGGACTGTGTCCAACCTGATAGCCTTGGATCTTCCCCAGTGCTTAGAACAGTGCTGTCGAATATGATCACTATTATTATTATATGAAGAGGGAGGGAGTTCAAGGCCATTGTAAAGGCCTGGGCATCAGTAGCGGGATAGATGGGACCAAATTCCAGTGAGTAGGTTGGTTTTAGACCAACCAAATGTTTGGACTGGGTGACTCTGAGAAGCTCCCTCTCTTAACCTTCGATCTTCAGGCAGAATGAAACCAATATCAATCAATCGATCCCATATCTTGACCACTTACTATGTGTAGAGCGCTGTGCCGAGCACAATCAATTAAATGATCTCTCCCCAGATGTGATCTCCTGTTTCATGGCAAATCTGGGGTAGGGGAGCCTTTTTTCTCCCACGTGAGCTTACCCCCATTTAGTTGTCAGTGACGGCCCTCTCAGAGGACCATGTCTAATGTAGCTCCCGACGTTCTCTACCTCAGACCTGAGCGCAGTGCTCTCCCTATAGTAGGTGCTTAGTAAACACCACCAAGACGGCCGACGTTACCAGCTCCGACCATGTTTCCCCACTCCTCAAGAACCTCCAGTGATTGTCCGTCCACCTCTGCGTCATATAGAAACTCCTCGCCATCATCTTTAAAGCTCTCAATCCCTTCGCCCCCTCCTATCTCACCTCGCTACTTTCCCACTAAAAGCCAGCCCTCACACTTTGCTCCTCTCATGCCAACCTGTTCGCCGTACCTCCATCTCATCTCTCCGGCCAACGACATCCCGTCCACGTCTCGTGTCTTGCCTGGAATTTCCTCGCTCCTCGTAGACGACAGAAGTTCACTCTCCTCACCTTCAAAGCCTTATTAAAATCACAGCTCCTCCAAGAGGCCTTCCCCGACTGATTCCTGATTTCCTCTTCTCACACTCCCTTCAGTGTCGCCCTTCACTTGAATTTGCCCCCTTTCTTCACCACTCTCTGAATCCCATGACCGTAATATATAGATTCATAATCTATATATTTTTCTTAATGTTTGCCTTCCCTTCTAGATTGTAAACTCCTTACGAACAGGGAATACGTCTGCCGATCTTATATTTTACCCTACCCAGCACTTAGCACGGTTCTCTGCACACGGTAAATGCTCGATAAATATGATTGTTGGGCCACCCAGATCTTTTGTCCCCGATCCATCCCCGTCCATCCCCGCCACCCACCCAGTTGATCCAGGGGATGGGAAGCCATGGAGACGCCGAGGGGAGAGATCTGTTTTACGCATGGAGGCGTGAGGAGATTCTAGTTCTCCGTCTCCTCCAGCTCCCCTGTAAGACCCCGTACCCATCTGTGCTCTCAACCGTCCAGACTCAGGGGTCAGCCGGGATCGAGGGGGCTCTGGTCACCGTCGTCCTTCAACCATCCCCCACATCTCCCAGACATCAGCAGTGAGAGGATCTCCGGGAGGTATGCGGAGTCCCAGCTCTTCTGGCTTCCTGCTTGGAGTGCCTCGGGCCCTCGGCGAAGCTGGGCCTTTCAGGAAAAGCTCCCCGCGGGACTCCCCCCCGAGGGATGGATCACAGGTTGGGCCGAGTGGCCTCATTATGTCCTGTTCGGACCAGGAGCCGCCGATGACCTTGGGGACCTTGGGTGGGGTAGTTGCCCTCCCCCACGTGACAACCCCTCTGGGGACCCTGTGATCCGTCACACGGACGTGCGTCTCAAGGGGAGAACCTTCAGAGGAACTGCAGGAATGACAACGAGATGTCCATCTTGGTTTTTCGGCAGTAACCCGCTGGTTTCATGCGCTTCACCCGCTTTACGGCTGTGGGGCGGCCCTTTCAAAATGCTTTCGATGTACTAGTCCTCCCTCCTCCAGACCTCACTTTAACCCTCCCGCTCCTGATCCCACTCGCTTCCCTCCCTGCCCTCTCTTAGACTACGCTCCTTGTGTCAACGTCTCTCGGTATTCCATTCTCACCCTCACTGTATGTCTTCAACTCCACATAGGATGCACTGCTACACCGAAGGCACAACTCCTCCAAGAGGCCTTCCCCAGCTAAGCCCTCAATTCCTTGTCTCTACCCTCTTTCTGCGTCCCTCTGATTTGCTCCCTTTTTCAACCGCCCAGCCACAGGACGCATATGTACATATCTGTAATTATTTATTGATATTAATGTCTGTCTCCATGTCTAGAGTGTAATAACCCTTTGGAAGGTAATGTGTCTGTTATAGCGTTCTATTATACTCTCCCAAGTGCTTAGTACGGTACTCAGGACACAGTGAGTGCTCAATAAATACAGTTTATCGATCAATCAATTCATTGAAACATATTTATTGAGCACTCACTGTGTGCAGAACACCAGTAAGTGCTTAGTATAATCTATCAGATGGAGAAACTGAATCCCAGATAAGTGAAGTGACTTGCCCAAGGTCTCCAAGTGGTCAGGTGGCAGAGCCGGCATTCGAACCCGGTCCTCCTACTCCCAGGCTCGGGTTCTTTCCACTGGGAAATGCTGCTTCTCTAGTTGGATGGGTCTTGCTCAGAGTCAATCCAAGGAGAGAGAAAGCGAAAGATCAAGGCATCATTAGGAACTTTCTATCCTGGGGGAAAGGACTCCAACTTAGGACCCTCCCCATGGCGGCCTTCCCGTCGCGGTTCCTCAGGCTGTAGATGAGGGGGTTTAGGGTGGGAGGCACCACCGTGTAGAACACGGACACCAGCCGGTCCAGAGCTGAGGAGGAGTCTGAGGGTGGATGTAAGGTACCGAAGGAAGCCGAGGTGAAAACCACGGTCGTGACGATGAGGTGGGGCAAGCAGGTGGAGAAGGCTTTGGCCCGGCCCTCAGTGACCGGCATCCTCATCACGGCCCGGAAGATGCGCGTGTACGAGACCACGATGGAGACGAGACAGGTGAAGGCCAAAAGGGCTCCAATGACGACGATTACATCGATGACGAGGTGCGTTTCGGAGCAGGAGAGTTGGACCACGGAGGAGATATCACAGAAGAACTGTCGGATGAGGATGGACCCGCAGAAGGGTAGGGAGAACGTCCCAGTGGACGCCATCAGTGCAAACAGTCCCCCGCCGAACCAGGAGGCGGCCGCCATCTTCCCACAGGCCCCTCGATCCATGATGACCTCATAGCGCAGGGGGAGGCAGATGGCCGCGTAGCGGTCGTTGGACATCACCGTGAGGAGGAACACCTCCGACCCACCAAACAGGACCACCGAGAAGAGCTGGGTGACGCAGCCCAAGAAGGAGATGGATCTACGGTCGGCCAGGGAGTCGTGGATGGATTTGTGGACTGTGACAGAGATGTAGCAGAGATCGATGAGGGACAGGTTCCTGAGGAAGAAATACATGGGGGTGTGGAGGCGCCGGTCGAGGGCGGTGATGGCGACGATGAGGAGGTTCCTCATCAGGGCTGCCAGGTAGGCCAGGAGGAACAGCGCAGAGTAGACCAGCTGCAGCTCCCGCACCTCCGAGAATCCCAGCAGGAGGAATTCCCTCATCGCCGTGAGGTTGGCCATTTCCCAGAGATTACCGAGACCACCTACAGAAACAATGAAGAGGAAGCTATTTCAGAACTTCAACAGACAATGCCAGTCAAATCAATCCATCAGTTGTATTTATTGAGCTCTTAGTGCAAAACACTATACTAAGCAATTGGGAGAGTGTAAAATAGCAGAGTTGGCTGACATATTTGCTGCCCACGAGGAGCTTACAGGCTAGAGGGGGAGACATACATTGAAATAAATTTCAAATATGTCCATACGTGCAGTGGGAATGAGAGTGGGGAGAATAAGGAGGGCAAATCCAAGTGAAAGGGCGCAGCAGAAAGGAGAGGAAGTCGGGAAAATGAGGGCTTCGTCGGGGAAGGCCACTTGGAGGAGATTTGATTTTCAGAAGTCTCTGAAAGTGGGGAGAGTGATGGGCTGTCAGAGGAGACAGTGAGGCCTAATGGAAAGAGGGAGGACCTGAGAGTCAGAAGCACCTGGGTTCCAGTCCTGGCCCTGCCACTTGCAAGTCACTTCACTTCTCTTTGCCTCAGTTCCTTCATCTGTAAAATGGGGATTAAGCCCATGAGCCCCTTGTGGAGCAGGAACTGTGTCCAACCTGATGACCTTGAATCTACCCCAATGCTTAGAACAGTGTTGTCAGATACAATCATTATTATTATGAATAATGATAATAATCATCCCTCCTCAAAAATCTCCAGTGACTACCAATCAATCTGCGCATCAGGCAGAAACTCCTCACCCTGGGCTTCAAGGCTTTCCATCCCCTAGCCCCCTCCTACCTCACCTCCCTTTTCTCCTTCTACAGTCCACCCCGCACCCTCCGCTCCTCTGCCACTAATCTCCTCACCGTGTCTCGTTCTCGCCTGTCCCGCCATCGACCCCCGGCCCACGTCATCCCCTGGGCCTGGAATGCCCTCCCTCTGCCCATCCGCCAAGCTAGCTCTCTTCTTCCCTTCGAGGCCCTACTGAGAGCTCACCTCCTCCAGGAGGCCTTCCCACACTGAGCCCCTTCCCTCCTCTCCCCCTCGTCCCCCTCCCCATCCCCCTCATCTTACCTCCTTCCCTTCCCCACAGCACCTGTATATATGTATCTATGTTTGTACATATTTATTACTCAATGTATTTATTTATTTTACTTGTACATATCTATTCTATTTATTTTATTTTGTTAGTATGTTTGGTTTTATTCTCTGTCTCCCCCTTTTAGACTGTGAGCCGACTGTTGGGTAGGGACTGTCTCTATATGTTGCCAACTTGTACTTCCCAAGCGCTTAGAACAGTGCTCTGCACACAGTAAGCGCTCAATGAATACGATTGAATGAATGAATGACTGAAGTGCACCCTCTTGACCTGAGATCCAGGCCAAGCCACTGTTGTTCTGTGGCTTTTCTTTTTAAGAAAAGGTGTTTGTTAAGCACTTTTTATGCACCAGGCACTATGCTAAGTGCTGGAGTACATACAAGCTAATCAAGTTGGATACAGTTCATGTCCCACATGGGGCTAACAGTCTTAATCTGCATTTTACAGATGGGGAAACTGAAGCCCAGGGAGATTAAGTGCTCTGCACACAGTAAGCATTCAATAAATATGGTTGAATGAATTAAGTGACTTGTCCAAGGTCACACAGCAAACAAGTGGGAGAGCCGGTATTAGAACCCAGGTCCTTCTGATTCCCAGACACGTGCTCTAGCCACTGTTTATGTGCTGCTCTGGTTTCAGAAGTGGTCATACAACAGCATCATTCCTCAAGCATGGACTGGAGAAGAGATGGAAAATCCTAAAGGCAACACCTGTTGGTTAGTGCTAACTACATCAGTTAGTTGGACAGTGAACAACAGTGATCCTGAAATGGTCTCAGAGTTCGGCTTTGTGATAACTAATGCTTATCTAAACTGCCCAATCTTGATCAATGGTATTCCGGTCGCTAACATTGCCAGTTCCCCAGTGATTGTCAAGTTCCAAACCAAATTTTCCTTTACATAATAACCTTGAAAAAATGTGCATTTTCCATTGACACCTGTCCACATGTTTTGTTTTGTTATCTGCCTCCTCCTTGGGTAGGGACCGTCTCTCTATGTTGACAACTTGTACTTCCCAAGCGATTAGTACAGTGCTCTGCACACCGTAAGCACTCAATAAATATGATTGAATGAATGAATGAAATCGGACCTCTCAGATTCCTCTTCCTCTGTCTCTGGCCTGGAATGAAGGCAAGCACTCAAACCGATTTATTCTCCCGGGAACGTTCCCTCTTCTCAAAGGTTTTTGAGGATTGAGATGCTGCAACTGCTCTTATTTACCTAGTCACACTAGCCTATCTGCCCTGGAAGCCCTCTCCCTTCATGTATGGCAGACACCCACTCTCCTCTCCCCAATAAACGCGAAGTGGCAGGGTGACTAGAAGACAGGCAGATGCAGAGAAACAGAGACAGGGAGACAGAATCATAGAGCACAAACAAAATTCAAGGAGATACCTAGACCAGGAGACAGCGTTTAAATTCTAGCTCTGCCACTAGCTTGCAGTGTGACCTGCTGTGAGACCTTGGGCCAGTCACATAACTCCTCTGGCCTCAGTTCCTTCATTAATCAAGTAGTGATTAATGACTTTTTCTGTCTGCTCTGTAAACTGCGAGCCCCATGTTGGAGAGGGTCTATTAGAGAAGCAGTGTTGCTTAGTGGAAAGAGCCCAGGGTTGGGAGTCAGAGGTCGTGGGTTCTAATCCTGCCTCCTCCATTTGTCTGCTGTGTGACCTTGGGAAAGCCACTTCACTTCTTTGTGCCTCAGTTCCCTCATCTGTAAATTGGGGATTAAGACTGTGAGCCCCACATGGGACAACCTGATTACCTTGTATCTACCCCAGTGTTTAGAACAGGGCTTGACATATAGCAAGCGCTTAATAAATACCATTATTATTATTATTTTCATCTATCTCCCCAGCGCTTAGAACAGTACTAGGCATGTACTAAGTGCTTAACAAGTATCAAGAAAAAAAAATAGCGGGTTTCCATTTTACTTAGAGTGTGATCTCCGTGTGGGACACGGGCTATTTCTAATCTTCTGTCAACTCCAACACTTAGAACAATTCCAGCGTTCCGTAAAGTTCCTGGCACATAGTAAGCACATAATCAATACCATAATTATTATTATTGTTATGATTATTACAAAGCACTCACTAAGTGCTTATCAGTACCTCTAACAAATACTTGTTCTCCCTCCAATTTATCCTGGAAGCCCCTTGTGGGACACGGCGTCTGTCCAATCTCGTATCTAGCCCAGGGCCTAGCCCTGTGCTTGGAATATAGTAAGCACTTATCACGCTAGAGGAAGACAAGTATCGGGCTCGAACTCACACGAACAATGAAGCAGCTGAAGGTCACTGAAATGGATTTTCGGACGCATGTTGGCACTTACCAACGGATGGAAACGGGCGATTTCTCGTCACATTTATCACAGACTTTAAAAAGCCTCCCTTTTCTGCGGTTCAGCCCCTCCATCTCTGACGTTGTGGTCAGGGATCTTGTCTCCCAACTCTGTTATATTGTACTATATAGTACAGAGCTCTGCCTACGGGAAGCGTTCAGTAAATACTACTGATGGATTAATTAAAATCCATCTCCCCCTCTAGAATGTATGCTCCTTGTGGCCAGGGAACGTCCTCACAGTCCTCACCCCATTTTACAGATGAGGAAACTGAACCACAAAGAAGTAACTCGACCAAGGTTGCAGAGCAGACAAGTGGTGGAGAGAGGATTAGAACCCAGGACCTCTGACTCCCAGGCCCGGGGAGCACTGGCTATTCTGCTTCTCCGTTTGGTAAGCACTACCAGATCACTGCCTTGGAGAAAACACTAGGCTATCTCAAGGGGCTTGCAATGTTATGGGGGAGGCAGACATTCAAAGGAATTACAGACGGGAAGCAACAGGGTGTAAGGATTTGGACATAATCCCTATGGGACTGGGGTTGGGTAATAATAATAAGAATAATAATAATGGCATCTATTAAGCATTTACTATGAGCAAAGCACTGTTCTAAGCGCTGGGGTAGATACAAGGCAATCACGTTGTCCCACGTGGGGCTCACAGACTTAATCCCCGTTTTCCAGATGAGGGAACTGAGTCCTAGAGAAGTGAAGTGACTTGTCCCAAGTCACACAGCTGAAAAGTGGCGGAGCCAGGATTCGAACCCATGACCTCTATCTCCAAATTCCGGGCTCTTTCCACTGAGCCACGCTGCATCTCCACCCCAAGGACTCCATCGCAATATTCCCAAGCATTGAGTATCAATTCTGGGAGAGCAGCTGGATCCTAGCAAGAAGGAAGCTGGAACTTAATGTTCAAATATTGCACGGAAAGTCATCTGGGAACATATTAGCCAATCAGTCAATCAGTGGTATTTATTGAGCGCGTACCGTGTGTAGATCGCTGTCCTAAGCGCTTGGGATGGTACAATAGAACAGAGTCGGTAGACGCATTCCCTGCCCACAGGGAGCTTACGGACGAGTGGGGGAGACAGTGATGAATATAAATAAATGAATTGTGGATATGGACATCAGTGCTGTGGGGCTGAGGGAGGGGTGACTAAAGGGAGCAAATCCACGTGTGAGGGGGACGCGGAAGGGAGTGGGAGAGGAGGGATTGGTCAGGGAAGACCTCTTGGAAGAGATTTGCCTTCACTAAGGCTGTCAAGGTGGGGAGAGTGATCTGTAGTGGAAAAGAGATGGATCAGCTGAAAACGGAATGTCTTCTGATTCTGGATAAATAGCAGTTTAGTCAGGGAAGGATTTGGAATCTGGAAAGTCAAGGGAAGGGAGATAGGGATAGGAAGAATGGTCAAGACTGTAAGTTTCTTGAGGGAGGGGAACGTCTCTGCTAATTCTGCTGTGTTGGCCTCTCCCAAATGCTTGGTAATAATAATGATAATAATAATAATAATAATAATAATAATAATAATAATAATGGTATTTGTTAAGTGTTTACTATATGCAAAGCACTGTTCTAAGCTCTCGGAAGGTTACGAGGTGATCAGGTTGTCCCTCATGGGGCTCACAGTTTTAATCCCCATTTTGCAGATGAGGTACCTGAGGCCCAGAGACGTTAAGTGACATGCCCAATGTCACACAGTTGACAGTTGGCAGAGCCAGGATTTGAACCCCTGACCTCTGACTCCAAAGCCCGTGCTCTTTCCACTGAGCCAAGCTGGGCACCGCACAGAGTAAGCTCTCAGTAAATACCACCGATTGACTGATCACCAGGGAAGGGGAAACGACAACACTACAGTACAGCGTATTTCACAACCGGCGGGGTTGGAAACATTCTGAGGGCAAATGTCAGTACATAAGGAGGGGATCTTTATTCTGGAGGAACGTATGCCGCCTCAGGACCCTCCTCAGGGCGGCCTTCATGTCCCGGTTCCTCAGGCTGTAGATGAGGGGGTTCAGGATGGGGGGCACCACGGTGTAAAACACGGACACCAGCAGGTCCAGGTTCGAGGGGGAGTCAGACGTGAGCTTGAGGTAGGCCATGGCACTGGTCTAGAGGAAGATGGTGACGATGACGAGGTGGGGCAGACAGGTGGAGAAGGCTTTGGCCCGGCCCTCGGAGGCCGGTATCCTCAGCACGGCCCGGAAATGCGCACATACGAGACCACGATGAGGATGAAGGAGATGAAAGCCAAGCCAAATGCAGTGGCTATGCTGACGTCGATAACGACGTGAGTTTCGGGAACAGGAGATCTTCAGTAAGGAAAGTATGTCGCAGAAGAACTGCTGGATCAGGTTAGAGCCACAGGAGCTCAGTGTTAGAAGCTCAGAAGCTGTGTACATCACCCCAAACAGGCCCCCGCCGAAACAGGAGGCGGCCGCCATCTTCCCACAGGCCCCTCCGTCCATGATGGCCCCGTACCGCAGGGGAGGGCAGATGGCAGCGTAGCGGTCGTAGGACGTGGCCGTGAGGATGGATGACTCCGAGAAAGCAAACGAAATCACTAAAACGACCTGAGCCACACATCCCCATAGAGAGAAGGCCCTGCAATTGATCAGGGAGTTGTGGATGGATTTGGGGACGGTGACAGAGATGAGGCAGAGGTCGAGGATGGACAGGTTCCTGAGGAAGAAGTACATGCGGGTATGGAGGCGCCGTTCGAGGGCGGTGACCGCGACGATGAGGAGGTTTCCCGTCAGGGACACCAGGTAGACCAGGAGGAACAGTGATTCCTGGACCAGCTGCAGCTCCCGGACCTCCGAGAATCTCAGCAGGAGGAATTCCCTCACCTTGGGAGTGTTTCCCATCTTCACGGATTATCAGCGGATTTCCCATGGAGGCACAGAGAAGGAGCACATTTATAGGAAAGAATCTAAAAAATCCCCATTTTTATTTTCAACTATCAGCGTCCCTCCGATTTGGCTTCTAAGTCTGCATTTTCACTTTCACAGAGACCCAGGGTGGGAAGGCAATGGATTTGGAGCAATGAAAAAGGGACTGGGGTTCGTAACATCCCACCCATCCCTTTCTCTCTCTCTCTCTCCCGCGCGCGCGCATACACACACATTTTGCAAAGATATTTTAACATTGTCTACCAACTCTGTTCCACTATACTCTCCCAACTCTATTCTATTTCACTCTTCCAAGCACTTAATAATAATAATGATGATGACATTTATTAAGAACTTACTATGTACAAAACACTGTTCTAAGCTCTGGAGAGGTTATAAGGTGATCGGGTTTTCCCACGTGGGGCTCACAGTCTTCATCCCCATTGTACAGATGAGGTAACCGAGACTCAGAGAAGTGAGTCACACAGCTAACAATTGGCCGAGCCGAGATTTGAACCCACGATCTCTGACTCCAAAGCCCGGGCTCTTTCCACTGAGTCACGCTGCTTTACTTAGTTCAGTGCTCTCACACAGTAAGTAGGCAATAAATACCACTGATGAATTGATTATATCTGCAAACACCTATTTGATATGTGTCATAACGGCACACTGATATTATCATTCAATCGTATTTATTGAACGCTCACTGTGTGCAGATCACTGTACGAAGCGCTTGGAAAGTACAATTCAGCAACAGAGAGAGACAATCCCTGGCCACACTGGGCGCACAGTTAGAAATGAATGAATTACCTACGTTGCCTAATGTTTCTTCAACATTAATGGTGATTCTTGAGCGCTTTCTGTGTGCAGGACAGTCCTCATTTCTTCTTCTCCCACAACCCCCGGGTCAGCCTGGTACTTGGATTTGCCCCCTTTATTCACCCCGCCCTCAGCCCCACAGCACTTACATCCAAATCCCTAATTAATTTATTTATATTAACGTCCGTCTCCCCCCACTAGATCGTAAGCTAACTGTGGGCAGGGAACGTGTCTACCAACTCTGCTATATTATGCTCTCCCAAGGGCTCAGTGCAGTACTCGTCACACAGTAAGTGTTCAGTAAATATAATTGATTGATTCAGTCATTCAATTTTATTTATTCTTTCAATCGTATTTATTGAGCGTTTACTGTGTGCGGAGCACTGGACTACGAGCTTGGGAAGTGCAAGTTGGCAACATATAGAGACGGTCCCTACCCCACAACGGGCCTTTGGGCAAGTCACTTCGCTTCTCAGAGAAGTAGCGTCCTCAGTGGAAAGAGCCCGGACTTTCGAGTCAGAGGTCATGGGTTCAAATCCCGGCTCTGCCAACTGTCAGCTGTGTGACTTTGGGCAAGTCACTTCACTTCTTTGGGCCTCGGTGACCTCATCTGTCAAATAGGGATGAAGACTGTGAGGCCCACGAGGGCCAACCTGACCACCTTGTAACCTCCCCAGTGCTTAGAACAGTGCTGTGCACACAGTACGCGTTTCATAAATGCCATTAGTATTATTATTATTCTCTGGACCCCAATTCCTTCAACTGCAAAATGAGGATTAAATCCTACTCTTTCCTCCTTTGCATTTTCTGCTCTGCTCCCCTCTACCCAGGGCGTGACGTCTACAGATGAAAGACATTCAATCAATGCTATTGATTGATCGATGGATTGAGTATTGGGAAATGTTGCCCAGGAAGCGAAATATTTGAGAAAAATCCCAGCAGCTTTAATTTTTCTCCAAAACGAGTAAAGCTACAACTACAGCTGAACCCAAGTTCCTCCAGTTTTCATGATAAAAATAATAATAATAATGATGGTATTTATTAAGTGCTTACTATGTGCTGACCACTGTTCTAAGCGCTGGGGGAGATCCAAGGTCATCAGGCTGTCCCGCGTGGGGCTCACAGTCTTAATCCCCATTTTACAGATAAGGGAACCGAGGCCCAGAGACGTGAAGTGACTTGCTCAAAGTCACACAGCTGATAAGTGGCAGAGGTGGGATTAGAACCCATGACCTGTGACTCCCAAACCCACGCTGTTTCCACTAATCCATGCTGCTTCTCCCACTCACTCAATCAGTCGATCGATCAATGGTATTTAGTGGCTACTTGCAGAGCACTGCACTAAATGCTGGGGAGAGTACAATTCAACATAATTAGCAGACGTTTCCGGCCCACAATGAGCTTGCAGTCTAGAGGGGGAGACACACATTAATATAAATAAAGTAATATAGTACAAGGAACCATATCACAGGTCACGGCAGGATGGAGGGCAGGTTAAGATTTCATTCATTCAATCGTACTTATTGAGGAAGGGGGTAGAGCAGAGAGAGGGAGTTGATTCGATTGGGAGGGGAAGAGGAGCAGAGGGAAAGCGGGGCTCAGTGTGGGAAGGCCTCTTGGAGGAGGTGAGCTCTTAGTAGGGCTCTGAAGGGAGAAAGAGAGCTAGTTTGGCAGATGAACGGAAGGAGGGCATTCCAGGCTAGGGGAAGGACGTGGGCTGGGGGTCGACGGGGGGATGGGCGAGAAGGGGGCCTGGTGAGGAGGTGAGCGGCGGCAGAGGAGTGGAGGGTGCGAGCTGGGCTGGACAAGGACAGAAGGGAGGTGAGGGAGGAGGGGGCCAGGGGTTGGAGAGCCTTGAAGCCAAGCTGATGGAGAGCTTCTCAGGGCAGGGTCTCTGCAGCCTCCGAGGGACCCACAAACTAACAAGCCTGGGAGAAGCAGCATGCCCTAGTGGAAGGAGCATGGGCCTGGACGTCAGAGGAGCTGGGTTCTAATCCTAGGTCTGCCAACGGCTTTTTGTGTGACCTTGGACGAATCACTTAACTTCCCTGTGCCTCAGTTCCCCTATTATCTCCCTTATTTAGACTGTGAGCCCCATGCAGGACAGAGACTGTATCCAACCTAATGAATTTGTAATCTACACTAGCTCTTAGAAGAGTAATAATAGAACAGTGGAACAGCCCAGAATGGAGATTAGTAGAATAGAACAGTAATTAGAATAATAATAGTAAGATTATACCATAATAATGATGATGAGGATGGTATTTAAGTGCTTACTATAATAATAACAATAATAATAATAATGGTATTTGTTAAGTACTCACTATGTGCCAAGCACTGCTCAAAGCACTGAGGTAGATACAAGGTAATGAGATTGTCCCACATGGGGCTCACAGTCTTAATCCTCATTTTACAGATGAGGGAACTGAGGCACAGAGAAGTAAATTGACTTGCCCAAAGTCACACAGCTGACAAGTGGTGAAGCCGGGATTAGAACCCACAACCTCTGACTCCCAAACCCGGGTTCCTTCCACTGAGTGATGCTTACTGTGTGCCAAGCACTATTCTAAGCAGTGAATAATGATATAGTAATGATGATAATGATATCGTAATAAATAAAAGCAGCATGGCTCAGTGGAAAGAGCCCCGGCTTGGGAGCCAGAGGTCGTGGGTTCTAATCCCGGCTCCGCCACTTGTCAGCTGTGTGACTTTGGGCAAGTCACTTCACTTCTCTGTGTCTCAGTTTCCTCATCTGTCAAATGGGGATGAGGACTCTGAGCCCCATGTGGGACAACCTGATCACCTTGTGTCTACCCCAGCGCACAGATCAGTGCTTGGCAAATAGTAAACGCTTAACAAATACCATCATCATCATATGAAAAACCTCGCCGTTCTCAGCATCTGCTTCACACCAGAACATCTCTCCCCAGCCTAGTCATCCCATGTCCTGTAAACAGTACCCTGAGCGTGGTCTAATAAAAAGGGCATAATCCCGGCTCCGCTACCTGCCTGCCGTGTGATTTTGGGCACACCACATCGCTTCTCTCAATTCCCTCATCTTATTTTTAAAATCAGGAAAATCAAGTTAACCTTCCTCACGGGTCTTCTTAGAATCAGTCAGGAATGAAATGAGAGAGCTTTGCTCGCTCCTTCTTGACGGTCAGTTCGTTGTAGAAAGGGGATGTATCTAGAGAAGGAGCATGGCTCAGTGGAAAGAGCTCGGGTTTGGGAGCCAGAGGCCGTGGGTTCTAATCCCGGCTCCGCCACTTGTCAGCTGTGTGACTGTGGGCAAGTCACTTCACTTCTCTGGGCCTCAGTTCCCTCCTCTTTAAAATGGGGATTAAGACTGTGAGCCCCAGGAGGGACAACCTGATCACCTTGTATCCCCCGCAGCGATTAGAACAGTACTTTGCACATGGTAAGCACTTAACAAATGCCATCGTCATCAACAGTGCTTGGCACATAGGAAGCGCTTAGCAAATATCGTCATCATTATTATTATTATTACCGACTCTGTTATATTCTTATGATATCCCCCTCATATCCCCCTCATATCCTCCTCCCCATCCCCCACGCCCTACCTCCCTCCCCTCCCCACAGCACCTGTATATATGTTTGTACAGATTTAATACTCTATTTTACTTGTACATATGTACTAATTATTTTTTGTCAATGATGTGCATGTAGCTTTACTTCTATTTATTCTGATGACTTAAAAGCTGACCGCATGTTTTGTTTTGTTATCTGTCTCCCCCTTCTATACTGTGAGCCTGTTGTTGGGTACGGACCGTCCCTGTATGTTGCCAACTTGTACTTCTCAAGCGCTTAGTACAATGCTCTGCACACAGTAAGCGCTCAATAAATACGATTGAATGAATGAATGAATATTCTTCCAGTTGCTTGATTCGGTGTTCTTCACACAAGCGCTCAATAAATAGCACTGATTGATTGACTAATGCCTGCCTCTCCATGTACAGTGTAAGCTCACTGGGGCAGCGATCACGTCCACCAACTCTATTACATTGTACTCCTCCAATCTCTCATTCAGTGCTCTGTGCACAGTGAGCGCTGGATAATACCACTGATCCTTTGACTAACTTCGGCCTGTAATTCTAGACCGTAAGCTCGTTCATTCCTTCATTCAGTCGTATTTTTTGAGAGCTTACCGTGTGCAGAGCACTGGACTAAGTGCTTGGAAAGTACAATTCGGCCGCAGATAAAGACAATCCCTACCCAACAACGGGCTCACAGTCTAGAAAGGGGAGACGAACAACAAAACAACAAAACAAAACAAGTAGGTAGGCAGTGAGAATCGAACGTGGCTACTCACGCTGTACTAATCTGCTCTCCCAAGCGCTTAGTGCAGTGCTCTGCACCCAATAAGCCCCCATTGATTGATAGATTCCCTCTTTAGCGCTCACAATAACCCTAGTTTCAGCCACGGGTCTCAGGATCACCAGAAAGTCCTCTAGATCTCTGATGGTCTTCCCATCTGAGCCCAGAACCGGTGGCCAATACTCCCGGAACAACGTGCTGCAGAAAAAGAGGAGCCAGTTTTATGAACTCCTGAAAAATGTACGACTCTCATCTTCTCCCATCCACCGGGGATCCCACCTGCTCGCAGAGGTTAGGATTCCCAGTGGACCGTTACGTTCAACCTCTAGGAGCAGAAAAATGGCCAAACTGAAGGGAGAGATTGGTCCACCTAGATTTATCCCCTTAGATTTACAATAATTATTAATATTATCATCATTGCTGTTGTACTTGTTGAGTGCTCACTAGATTATTATGATATTTGTTTAGCACTCTGCTATTATTATGCTATAAATTAAGCACTCACTATATTATTATTATGGCATTTGTTAAGCATTTACTCCATTCTTATTATGGTATTTAAGCATTAACTATTTTATTATTATGGCATTTGTTAATAACAATAATAATAATAATAATAATAATAATAATGATGATGATGGCATTTGTTAAACGCTTACTATGTGTCAAGGTTGTCCCACGTGGGGCTTACAGCCTTAATCCCCATTTTACAGATGAGAGAACTGAGGCACAGAGATTAAAACTTTGAGTCCCACATGAGACAACCTGATCACCTTGCATCTGCCCCCCAGCGCTTAGAACAGTGCTTGGCACATAGTAAGTGTTTAACAAATACCAACATTATTATTATTATTATTATTATTATTATTATTAATCTCCATTTTCCAGATGAGTAACTGAGGCCCAAAGAAGTGAAGTGACTTACCCAAAGTCACACAGCTGACAAGTGGTGGAGCCGGGATTAGAACCCATGACCTCTGGCTCCCAGGCCCGGGCTCTTTCCATTGAGCCACGCTGCTCCTAAGCACATACTCAATTACTATGGTATTTGTTAAGCACTCACTATCTCATGGGATTTGTTAAACACTCACTATGCTATTATTATGGGATTTGTTAAACACTCCCTACATTACTATTTAAATATTTGTTAAGCACTTGCTATATTATTATCGTGGTATTTGTTAACTCACTATATTATTATTACAGCATGTGTTAGGCACTTACTATATTATTATGGTATTTGTTAGAAACTCACTATATCATTACTATGACATTTGTTAAGCACTTACTATATTATTATTATGATATTTGTTAAGCCCTTACTATATTATTATTATGGCATTTATTAAGAATGCACTATATTATTATTATGGCACATGCCAAGTACTTACTGTATTATTATTATTGTGGTATTTGTTAAGCACTCACTACATTATTATTATTGTAGCATTTGTTAAGCACTTACTATATTATTATTATGGTATTTGTTAAGCACTCACTATCTCATGGGATTTGTTAAACACTCACTATATTATTATTATTATGGGATTTGTTAAGCAATTATATTATTATTATCATGACATTTGTTAAGCAATTGTTATATTATTATGGTATTTGTTAAGCACTCACTATATTATTATTACGGCATTTGTTAAGCATTTGCTATAATATTATTATTATGGCATTTGTTAATCAATCAATCGTATTTATTGAGTGCTTACTGTGTGCACAGCACTGTACTAAGCGCTTGGGAAGTACAAGCTGGCAACATATAGAGATAGTCCCTACCCAACAGTGGGCTCACAGTCTAGAAGGGGGAGACAGAGAACAAAACAAAACATATTAACAAAAGAAATAGAATAGATATAATTTATGACAATAATAATAATGATGACATTTTTTAAGCGCTGACTATGTGCCAAGCACTGTTCTAAGCGCTGGGGGGATATAAGGTGATCACGTTGTCCCCCGTGGGGCTCCCAGTCTTCATCCCCATTTTCCAGATGAGGGAACTGAGGCCCAGAAAAGTGAAGTGACTTGCCCAAAGTCACACAGCTGACATGTGGCAGAGCCGGAATTAGGACCCACGACCTCTGACTCCGAAGCCCGGGCTCTTTCCACTGAGCCACGCTGCTTCTCTTATTCATTCATTCATTCAATCGTATTTATTGAGCGCTTACTGTGTGCAGAGCACTGTACTAAGCGCTTGGGAAGTACAGATCTTCATTAAGTCATATTAAATGAGCTCTTACTATGTGCAGAGCACTCCACTAAGCGCTTAGTACAGTGCTCTGCACCAGGTAAGCACTTAATGAATGCAATTAAGGCTTCTAATATGTACCTATGAGAAGTACATAGTACCGATGTACCATGAGAAACAGCGTGGCTCAGTGGAAAGAGCCCGGGCTTGGGAGTCAGAGGTCATGGGTTCAAATCCCGGCTCTGTCAATTTTCAGGCGTGTGACTTTAGGCAACTCACTTCACTTCTCTGGGCCAAAGTTCCATCATCTGTAAAATGGGGATGAAGACTGTGAGCCTCACGTGGGACAACCTGATCAGCTTGTATCTTCCCCAGTGCTTTGCACATAGTAAGCACTTTACAAATGCCATTATTATTATTACTATTATTTCCTGAACGTGAATTCCTGGGCCACAGGTTAAGTGGATTGTCCAAACAGCGCTTAGAATAGCGTTTGACGCCTAGTAAGCGCTTACCAAATGTCATAAACACAAACAAACAGCAAACCTCTAGGTGTGCCAGGAGATTAGCAAAGGCCTAGCAGGATGTGCAGTGTCTCAGGTGGTTTCACTGTGTCTCTGAGCTCCTCGGCCCTCCCTAGACAAGCGCCCCAACTAGTAAAAGCGGTGACGGGACTGGACACAGTAATACAAAGATGCCCCACAACAGGAAAGATCCGCCCTTTCCTCTCCATCCACACCGCTATCCTTCTCATTCAAGCTCTCATCCTATCCCGTCTGGACTACTGCATCAGCCTTCTCTCTGATCTCCCATCCTCGTGTCTCTCTCCACTTCAATCCATACTTCATGCTGCTGCCCGGATTATCTTTGTCCAGAAACACTCTGGGAATATTACTCCCCTCCTCAAAAACCTCCAATGGCTACCAATCAATCTGCGCATCAGGCAGAAACTCCTCACGCTGGGCTTCAAGGCTGTCCATCACCTCGCCCCCTCCTACCTCACCTCCCCTCTCTCCTTCTACTGCCCAGCCCGCACCCTCCGCTCCTCCACCGCTAATCTCCTCACCGTACCTCGTTCTCGCCTGTCCCGCCATCGACCCCCAGCCCACGTCATCCCCCGGGCCTGGAATGCCCTCCCTCTGCCCATCCGCCAAGCTAGCTCTCTTCCTCCCTTCAAGGCCCTACTGAAAGCTCACCTACTCCAGGAGGCCTTCCCAGACTGAGCCCCTTCCTTCCTCTCCCCCTCGTCCCCCTCTCCATCCCACCATCTTACCTCCTTCCCTTCCCCACAGCACCTCTATATATGTATATATGTTTGTACATATTTGTTACTCTATTTATTTATTTATTTATTTTACTAGTACATATCTATTGTATTTATTTTATTTTGTTCGTTTGTTTGGTTTTGTTCTCTGTCTCCCCCTTTTAGACTGTGAGCCCGCTGTTGGGTACGGACTGTCTCTATATGTTGCCAATTTGTACTTCCCAAGCGCTTAGTACAGTGCTCTGCACACAGTAAGCGCTCAATAAATGCGATTGATGATGATGATGATGATGAAAGGGATCAAATACCCCACCCTCTCCACGGCTCGGCTCGTTCCGTCCTCTCGTAGAAGGGAGAGGAGGTGACCATCAGAGATTTGCTCTTGGGGTTCCGGCGTTCGGAGAAGAGGAAGCAGACGAGATTGGTCGACTCAATCCCTCCCTTCTCAGTTGGTACGTGAGAACTCTATGTGACTTTCAATTCGTTGTCAGGTTGTCAGGAAAAGTGTCGGATGAGGGGTTTAGCAGCCACAGCGGAGAAGCAGTGTGGCCTATCGGAAAGAGCCCGGGCCTGGGAGCCAGAAGGACCTGGGTTCTACTCCCAGCTCTGACTCTTGTCCGTTGTCTGTCTTGGACAAGTCACTGTGCCTCAGTGACCTCAACTGTAAAATGGGGATTAAGACTGTGAGCCCCATGTAGGACAGGGACTGCGTCCACCTTGATTATCTTGTATCTACCCCAGCGCTTAGAAGAGAAGAGAGCAGAGAAGCAGCGTGGCTCAGTGGAAAGATCCCGGGCTTTGGAGTCAGAGGGCATGGGTTCTAATCCCGGCTCCACAAATTGCCAGCTGTGGACTGTGGACAAGTCACTTAACTTCTCTGTGCCTCGGTTACTCCATCTGTAAAATGGGAATTAAGACTGTGAGCCCCCTGTGGGACACCCTAATCACCATGTAACCTCCCCAACCTTTATAACAGTGCTTTGCACATAGTAAATGCTTAATAAATGCTATCATCATTATTATTATTAAAGCACCTGGCACATAGTAAATGCTAAACGTATACCATAAAAAAAAAATTCCTGAAAGGATTGAGACAATCTCCATGCATCTCTGGAATGCATGCTCGTCTATTTGTTTATTTTTTATTATTTATTAAGTACTCCCTATGTGCAAAGCACTGTTCTAAGCGCTGGGGAGGCTACAACGTGATCGGATTGTCCCACAGGGGGCTCACAGTAAATCCCCATTTTACAAATGAGGCAACTGAGGCACAAAGAAGTTAAGTAACTTGTCCAAAGTCACACAGCTGACAATTGGTGAAACCGGGATTTGAACCCCTGACCACTGACTCCAAAGCCTGGGCTCTTTCCACTGAGCCACGATGCTTTGTGTGGCTCTTGTATCTTCTCATAGGTACAAGTTAATCTCTTTGGATGCAGCTCTTATTCATTTATTTATTTTATAATTTTTATTTATTTTTTTAAATTAAGCACCCCCACGTGTCAAGCACTGTTCCAAGCACTGGGGTAGATACAGGCTAATCTTTTTGGATGCAGTTCTGGTCCCACGTAGAGCTCACAGTTTAAGTAGGAAGGAAGACAAGCTCAGTAAGGTCAGGGAATGTGTCTATCAATTCTGTTGTACTCTCCAAGTGCTTAGTATAGCACACTGTGAGGGCTCAATAAATACCACTGGATGATCGATATTGATGTGGGGATAAAGAGTGCATAATAGTGGAACGAGTAGAGGGCTGGGTGTCACTTTCCTGCTGTGTGATCTTGTACAAATCACTAACATTTTCTATGACTCAGTTTCCTCGTCTATAAGATGGGCACTAAAATATCTGTTTTCCTTCCTCTTAGACTATAGGCCCCGTGTAGGACAGGAATCTAATAATAATAATAATTATAATAATGATAATTATGGTATTTGTTAAGTACTTACAATGTGCCAAGCACTGGTCTAAGGACTAGGATAGATAGAATTTCATCAGGTTGTCCCAAGTGGGGGACCCAGTCTTAATCCCCATTTTACAGAGGAGGTAACTGAGGCGCAGAGAAGTGAAGTGACTTGCCCATAATCACAAAGCTGATAGGTGGCAGAGCCGGGATTAGAACCCAAGACCTCTGACTCCCAAGCCCGGGTTATTTCCACTATGCCACGATTGGACTTTATCCCTTCCACCTCTTGGAACCTAGTGTGTGCTCAATAAATGCCACAAGTACTATTCAAATCCGGTGAATCGAACATATTATTATTATTATTATTATTATTATTATTATCATCATTATTATTATTGTTATTATTATTATTATGTGGGTAGAAATAGAAAATGGCAACTTCAAACCGCCTGTGTGTCATCAATCAACCGATTAATCAATGGTATCAATGGTATTTATTGAGCGCTATCGATTAATCATATTTATTGAGCCCTTACTACGTGCAGAGCACTGTACTAAGCACTAAGGAGAGTATGGTAAAACAGAGTTGGTTGACATATTCCTTGTCCACAAGGAGTTTATAGTCTAGACGGGGAAGCAGCCATTGATTAATTCAGCCATCAATCAATGGCATGTATTGAGCGCTGACCACACTCAGAGAACTGTACTTAGCACTTGGGTGAGTCAAATATGTGTCACCATGATCTTGCCCACCAGAAGAAAGTAGTAACAGTATTCATTCATTCAATTGTATTTATTGAGCGCTTACTGTGTGCAGACCACTGTATTAAGCGCTTAATAGTAAGTAGTAGTAATGGTATTTACAAAAACTTACTGTGTGATGATTTGACACATGTTTTGTTTTGATGTCTGTCTCCCCCTTCTAGACTGTGAGCCCGTTGTTGGGTAGGGACCGACTCTAGATGTTGCCAAGGTGTACTTCGCAATCACTTAGTACAGTGCTCTGCACACAGGAAGCGTGCAATAAATACGATTGAATGAATGAATCAGTAATGGCTAAAAACGCTTTTCTCCTACAGAGATAGGACATCTTATTTCTGGGAAGGAAATGGCCAACCGCACGGAGGTGACGGAATTCCTCCTGCTGGGATTCTCGGAGGTCCGGGAGCTGCAGCTGGCCCAGGCCGCGCTGTTCCTCCTGGTCTACCTTGCGGCGCTGACGGGGAATCTCCTCATCCTCGCCGTCACCATCCTTGACTGGCGCCTCCACACCCCCATGTACTTCTTCCTCAGGCACCTGTCCGTCCTCGACCTCTGCTACATCTCCGTCATTGTCCCCAAATCTATCCACGACTCCCTGACAGACAGCAGAGAGATCTCTGTCCCGGGTTGCATCTCTCAAGTCTTCTTAGTAATCACCCTTGCGGGCGTCGAAGCGGCCCTGCTCACGGCGATGTCCTACGACCGCTACGTGGCCATCTGCCTCCCCCTGCGCTACGACCTCACCATGGACCGAGGGGCCTGCGGGAAGATGGCAGCCGCCTCCTGGCTGGGTGGTCCCGTGAGGGCCGCCACGCACGCGGCCCGCCACCTTCTCCGTCGGCTTTGGAGGGTCCAATGTGATCCGCCATTTCTTCTGTGACGCTTCCCAAATGATGGAACTTTCAGGCCCCAGTGGGAACCCCCATGAGATTGGAGTTACGGTCTTCTCCGCCGTTCTGAACGTCTCATGTCTTGTCTCCATCGTCGTCTCGTACATGCGCATCTTCCGGGCCGTGCTGAGGATGCCGGCCTCCGAGGGCAGGACCAAAGCCTTCCCCACCTGCCTGCTCCACCTCGCCGTGGTGATTTTATTCATCTCCACGGGAACTGTCGCCCACCTCGAGCCGCCCTCAGACTCCTCCTCAACGCTGGATTTGCTGGTATCCGTGTTCTACACCGTGGTGCCCCCCGCCCTCAACCCCCCCATCTACAGCCTGAGGAAGCGGGACGTGAAGGCCTCCCTGAGGAGGGTGCTGGGAGTGATAGGATGGCTCTGAGAAACAGGGACACATGAAGTTCGTCCTGGGGATGGGTACCATTGGGGGAAAAATCCTGTAGGAAACGTGTCACCTTCTTATGTTCATATTTGTTAAGCGCTTACTATGCGCCAAACACTGTTCTAAGCGCTGGGGTGGTTACAAGGTCATCAGGTTGTCCCACGTGGGGCTCACAGTCTTATTCCCCATTTTACAGACGAGGGAACTGAGGTCCAGAGAATTGACTTGCCCAAAGTCACACAGCTGACGGGTGGCGGGGCCGGGATTAGATCCCACGGTTTCAGACTCTTTCCACTAAGCCACGTTGCTTCTCTTCTCTTCTTCTAGGGAAGGCTCAGGCAATCAATCACTCAAACTACCAATTTTTTAATGGTAATTGTTAAGCACTTACTATGTGCCAGGCGCTGAACTAAGCACCGGGGTAGATACGAACTCATCAGGTTAGACACAGTCCCTGTCCCACATGGTAATCACTCCCAGTTCGCTAGTGGAACCCTGAAATAGACTCCATTAATAATGATAATAATTTTGGTATTTGATAAGCGCTTACTATGTGTAAAGCACTGCTCTAAGCGCTGGGGAAGATTCAAGGTGATCCATGTGGGACCCTCTATCTTAATCCCCATTTTCCAGATGAGGGAACTGAGACCCAGAGAAGCTAAGTGATTTGCCCAAAATCACATAGCTGACAAGCGACAGAGACGGGATTTGAACCCTAAAACCGGGCTCTTGCCACTGAGCCACGCCGCTTCTTTGGGTTGATCCCCCAAACCTACCCGGGGGAGGGGATTAGGATGCATTTAGCATCATTTCTTGTTCCCTCTAGATTCTCAATCAGAAGACGTCAGAAAATACAACAGATTAAATGACCGACAGATTGTTTGAGGTCATGAACACGATGAAACTCAGAAAAGCAGCGTGGCCTAGTCGATAGAGCGTGGACCCGGGAATCAGAATGACCTGGGTTCTCATCTCGGCTCTGCTATCTTTCTGCCGTGGGACCTTGTGCGAGTCTCTTCACTTCTCTGGGCTTCAGTTTCCTCGACTGGAAAATGGGGATTGAAACTGTGAGCCCCTTGTGGGACAGGGACTGTGTCCAACCTGTTTAGCTCGTATCGCATCCCAGCGCTTAGTCCAGTGCCTGAACCATAGTAAGCGCTTAACAGGTACCACTGAAGAAAAAAAAGAAGCTGAAGCACCCACCCGTTGACCCAGATGGTCACTAACAGGGGGAACCGTTAGGATGCCGTTGCCATGGGAACGCCATGCCATCACCGGATCCTCATCTCTGTGGGGAATCAAGGACTGCGAGGACGAGTCGCCAGGATCCGGTCCTCCGGGGACCCCTCTCGGGGCAGCTGTGGCTTTATCTAGGGGGACAGAGGCCCTGTCTGGAAAGCGCATCTCAGTGTCCACGGGAGAACAGAGAGGGGCTGACGGATCCTCGCCATCCCTCCGTGGCCTCAGCATCCAGATGTCCGAGGAGAGGGGGGGGGTCGGACAAGCCCACAGCGGGTCTGGGCTCCCCCAGCCCCACGCTGTCCCGGTGAGAGGGTGGGGAGGGACAGGGAGGGACCATGAGGCTAACCGATGTGAGTGTGAGGGTCACTCTGGGAAGACGTTCGTACCCGGAGTCCAGGGTGGAGTTGGAGCCAGGACTGGGTACGCAAGCAGAGAGAAAACATTTGCCCCTAAGGTAGCCCCCTGCCCCCCCCATCCACCACCCAAACCATGGCTAGGGCGTTCAAGCGCTTAGTACAGTGCTCTGCACACAGTAAGCACTCAATAAATATAATTGAATGAATGAATGGCATGAAGTCAGCTCCAGGCCGTGGTGACTTCAACTCTCCGGGCATGGACAAGACAGTATGACTGAGACTGCACCATCCAGATGTTTCATCACCAATTCCTCCTCACGGGTCTTCCCCCCACGCCACCCCAAATCTTGAGTGGATTCAAGAGAGAAGCAGTGCAGCCTAGCAGATAGAGCGTGGGCTGGGAGTCAGAAGCCTTGGGTTCAAATAACAGCTCCCCATCTTTTTCATTTTTCTAATGGTATTTGTGATGCGCTTACTATGTGTCAAACATCGTTCCAAGCACTGGGCAAGTTAATCAGGTTGGACACAATCCCTGCATCTCTTGAGGCTTACAGACTGAGCAGGAGCGAGAACAGGAGAAGTGAGGCACAGAGAAGGTAAGTTACTTGCCCAATGTCACACAGCAAGCAATTGGCAGAGCTGAAAATAAAGCCCAGACGCGTGCTCTTTCCAATGGGCCAGGCCGCTTCTCTTCTGGATGATTAGGGGCAAGTTGCTTCGCTTCTCTGGACCTCAGTTCCCTCATCTGTAAGATGGGGACTGAGACTGTGAGCCCTGTGTGGGACGGTGACTGTGACCAACCCAATTTTCTTGTATTCACACCAGATCTTAGTACGGTGCCTGCCACATAATGTGAGCTTAAGAAATACCATAAAAAGAGAGATAAAAGGCCTGATTCGTGCCTTCAAGGACTTCACAATCTAATAGGCTAGATAGGCAAAATGTCATTTACAAATGGAAGTAGAAAAGAATGGAACAGTGGATATGTGGATGACAAGCAGCGTGCCTTAGTGGAAAAAGGGCAGGCGTGGGGGTCAGAGGTTGTGGTTTCTAATCCCAGCTCCGCCACTTGTCAGCTGTGTGACTATGACAAGTCATTTAACTTCTCTGTGCCTCTGTTGCCTCACCTGTAAAATCGGGATTAAGACCGTGAACCCCACGTGGGACAATCCGATTACCTTCTATCCCCCCTACCACTTAGAACAGTGCTAGGCACACAGTAAGTGCTTAACAAATACTATCGGTATCATTATTAGTGCTTGATAATCATATTTTTGTGTGCTTAATGTGTGCAGAGCACTAAACTGAGTGCTGAAGAGAGCAATTTATAAAAGAGGTGGTAGACATGTTCCCTGCACACAAGGAGCTCACCGTCTAGGGGGAAAGCAGGCATTAATCAGTCAAGCTTACTGTGTGATATAGCTTACTGTGTGCAGAGCACTGTAAGGTAATGATGGTATTTGTTAAGTGCTTACTACATTCGAAGCACTGTTCTAAGCTCTGGGGGGAATTCAAGGTGATCGGGTTGTACCACGTGGGGCTCACAGTCGTAATCCCCATTTTACAGATGAGGTAACTGAGGCACAGAGAAGTTACGTGGCTTGCCCAAGGTCACAAATCTGACAGGTGGCGGAGCTGGGATTCGAACCCTTGACCTCTGACTCCCAAGCCCGTGCTCTTTCCACTGAGCCACGCAGCTTCTCTACTAAATGCTTGGAGGAATGCAATATAAAAGAGTTGGTAGACATGTTTCCGCAAGTAGCTTATGGTCTAGAGTAATGAACCTTACTTTCAGCATCAATATCCCGAGGGACTGCGGATGTATTAAGTCTGGAGATTGTCACTGTCAGATGGTGGGAAGAAGTGAATTAGCTAAATCCTCCTCGAGAAGGTGGAATTCCAAAGTGTTTTTGACGGTGGAATATCTTTGGGCTGGGGAATTGAAAAGCGTGAATTTCCAAGCCAAAGGAAGGCTGGGAGCCAGAGGTGGGAGGAGGAAGCGTTGAAAATGAGTCACGGTAAGGAGGTTCTTTTTGGAGGGTTGGTTGAAGAGAGCGGATAATGAGAAGAGTTAGAACAGGTGGATGGCACTGAAGCCAGTGAAATTAATCCAACTACAATCCGTTATTCCTCTAGACTGTATGCTCGTTGTGGGCAGGGACTGTGACTTTTTATTATTCTATTGTACTCTCCCCACTATTTAGTACAGTGCTCTGCACACAGTAAGTGCTTAATAAATATTACTGAACGAATTCATTTTCCACTTTACAGGAGCTGCTGCAATCAGGTTCCCTGTGCTAGAAAGTGTGTGTGTGTGTGTGTGTGTGTATGTGTGTGTGTGTGTATGTGTGTGTGTGTGTGGTCTGTGTGTGTGTGTACAAAGTATTGGGTATTGGAAGCAGCGAACAAGTTCAGGCAGCGGGGAGGATTGAAGACAAAGATAGAAAAAGATTTCCCTCCATCATCATCATCATCATCAATCGTATTTATTGAGCGCTTACTATGTGCAGAGCACTGTACTAAGCGCTTGGGAAGTACAAATTGGCAACACATAGTGACAGTCCCTACCCAACAGTGGGCTCACAGTCTAAAAGGGGGAGACAGAGAACAAAACCAAATATACCAACAAAATAAAATAAATATGATAGATATGTACAAGCAAAATAAATAAATAAATGGAGTAATAAATATGTACAACCATATATACATGTATACACGTGCTGTGGGGAAGGGAAGGAGGTAGGATGGGGGGATGGAAAGGGGGAAGGGGGGAGAGGAAGGAAAGGGCTTAGTCTGGGAAGGCCTCCTGGAGGAGGTGAGCTCTCAGAAGGGCTTTGAAGGGAGGAAGAGAGCTAGCTTGGCGGATGGCAGAGGGAGGGCATTCCAGGCCCGGGGGATGACGTGGGCTGGGGGTCGATGGCGGGACAGGCGAGAACGAGGTACGGTGAGGAGATTAGCGGTGGAGGAGCGGAGGGTGCGGGCTGGGCAGTAGAAGGAGAGAAGGGAGGTGAGGTAGGAGGGGGCGAGGTGATGGACAGCCTTGAAGCCCAGGGTGAGGAGTTTCTGCCTGATGCGCAGATTGATTGGTAGCCATTGGAGGTTTTTTGAGGAGGGGAGTAATATGCCCAGAGCGTTTCTGGACAAAGATAATCCGGGCAGCAGCATGAAGTATGGATTGAAGTGGAGAGAGACACGAGGATGGGAGATCAGAGAGAAGGCTGGTGCAGTAGTCCAGACGGTATAGGATGAGAGCTTGAATGAGCAGGGTAGCGGTTTGGATGGAGAGGAAAGGGCGGATCTTGGCAATGTTGCGGAGCTGAGGGCAATGTTGGCAATGAGGGCAAATTGCCCTTCAGACTGTAAACTCCATGTGGGTAAGGAACGTGTCCACTAACTCTTTTGGGGTGGCTTGGGGGGGACGACAATCTCGGGGATTCCCTTTAAATCGACCAAAATAATATGAAAATCTGGATCTTTCCTTATCCCTGCTGGATCTGAAACCCCAGATAATTTTGAATTCAATAACTGTCTCCTTTCCATAGAGAATCACTAACAAATGTTTTGTCTGTTTCTTCGGTCTTCTCATCAATGGACTGTGACTTTGGCTCTTCCCTCATCCACTGTAGAAAGTCCATACTGCTTTCCAAAAATCCCCAACATCTCCACGGTGAGGGAATTCCTCCTGCTGGGATTCTCGGAGGTCTGGGAGCTGCAACTGGTCCATGCTGCTCTGTTCCTCCTGGTCTACCTGGCGGCTCTGACGGGAAATCTCCTCATTGTCGCCGCCACCACCTTCGACCGGCGCCTCCACACCCCCATGTACTTTTTCCCCAGGCACCTGGCAGTGGTCGATCTCTTCTACATCTCCGTCCCCGTCCTCGAATACATTCACAACTCCCTGATAGACCGTGGAGAAATCTCCTTCTTATGCTGTGGAGTACAGGTCTGTCTGGTGATTTCCTTTTCAGGTGCAGAATATTTTATCCTCACGGTGATGTCCTAAAACCGCTACGCCTAAATCTGCCTCACCCTGAGCTACGAGGTCGTCATGAACAAGTGGACTGTGGGAAGATGGCGGCCGCTTCGTGGCTCACTGGGTGCCTGTTTGCAGTAGTGAGTTCAGATGGGACGTTCTCCTTGTCCTTCTGTGGGTCCAATATCGTCCCGCAGTTCTTCTGTGATGTCCCGTCCCTGCTGAAAATCGCCTGCTCCAAGGACCACAGCGCCGTCGACGTGAGCGTCACCGCTGCGGTAGTGGTAGGTGTCCCCGGCATCATTCTCATTATCTTCTCGTACGTGCGCATCTTCCGGGCCATACTGACGATACCGGCCGCCGAGGGCGGGCCAAAACCTTCTCCACCTGCCTGCCCCACCTCGCCATCGTCACTGGTTTCGTCTCGGCGGCGCTATTTGCCTATCTCAAGCCGCCCTCGGACTCCTCCTCGATCGTGGATCTGCTGATGTCCGTTTTCTACTCTGTGGTGCCCCCGACCCTGAACCACCTCATCTACAGTCTGAGAAACCTGGACATGAAGGACGCCATGGGGAGGATCCTAAAAGGGTCACTTGCCCAGCCTCCGCTCTGGGATATAATGTCTCCTTCCTTGTAAAAGTCATCTCACCCCACCACATAACCAAGGAATTGCCCTTGGACCTAGCCAGATACTTTGCTGTCTTACAGGGTTCACAGAAAACGCTGGAGGTCGATGAATTTTCAAAGTCTACGAGGGAGGAGGCTAAGACGGACATAGGACTGACAATTCGGTTTCCGGGAGACATCGTGGCCTAAAGGAAGGGGAGTCCCTGTAGACTGTGAGCTCACTGTGGGCAGGGAATGCGCTTATCAACTCTGGTAAACTGAACTCTCCCAAGTGCTTAGTACTTCCTCAAACAGTAAATCCTGTTTCGGGGCGGTTCCAAGCCCTGCTCTGCCACTTGTCTTCTGGATGACCTCGGGTGAGCCACTTCCCTTCTCCGTGCCTCAGTGACCTCATCTGTAAAATGGGGACTAAGACTCTTAACCCCACTTGGGA